>NW_011369212.1:439287-521476 GCF_000735185.1 Notothenia coriiceps | reverse complement strand
GACCAACGTCTGGGAAAAATTCTCTAAACCCTAATACCCCTTTTATCTCTCCCAACACAAAAGACTTTGAACCACTCAAGGGACCTTTGTGGCCCCTGGTATAGAGTACATCTTTTCTGCTAATGTTTTCGACGTAAAACGTACTTCCAGTGGAAATTCGGTAGCAGTACTGGCGGCCCCCTCAAAGAGTCCGAGGCCGTCGTTGAAGAAACTCGGCCGTTGAAGCATTCCGTGAGCACTCCGTAGAACAGAGGTTATGTAGGGGCACAGTCGAAGAAAATAGTAGCCAACAGATAGCCGTAAAGCGGGAGTGAGACCAACAACGGCGCTTAAGGATACCGTACCACACACGTGTCTACTTATGTTGCCACCGCGAATGACCACGACCGGAATGCCTTCCACGGTTTTTTAACTAACCGGAATAAGTAACCACGTTTTAAATAGTTTTGTGCTTTTACTTGAAGCGTCAGGAAGCTGGTAAAAAACCGTGTACGGTTTCTAAAACGGTGCGAGTGCTTCAATAAGGCCCCGGACTCTTTGAGGTGCCGGCAGTTGTTACCGATTCTACGGAAGTTGCTTACCGGGCTACAACGATGCTAGTCTCGGCTTAAACTTGTAAAGGAAATGCACACAGGTAGCCAACAAATAACTGTTGTTTTAGTACATTTGTATAATACAATTTATTCGGGTTAAACAGAAGACACTTTAGCTTTTCCCTATATAATAACCAAACTTCCGCTCAACCCGTCCTTCAACAACAACGATACCTTTGTTTTAATGCCCTCTTTTGAATTATAGAAGATGTATATTTCTGCCTATTCATTTCTTGTTTCAGACTATTTTAGTCATGTCATAGTAATTTGCGAAATGTATTAACAAAAAACAATGAAAGCAACGTCAACAGTACAGACATTTACATTAATTTACAACGAAAAACAACCACCAAGCCCCGGTAGAAGCACGCTTTAAGTGTTAAGGTATAAGCACACCAGGTAGCCACAGTTAAGACCTGTCACCACTGCGCTCCGAAATTTCTCAAGTACCACATGTTATTGTAAATTACTCTTAAGGGTGGTAATTTAGGAGTTTCCTGTTTGAGTGTACCCATTGTGTCACACGACTCTTGATACTTTTGTGGAATCGAGTACGACGTTCAGACACCTTTAGTGTCCTAAATACTAAAAAAAGTCGTACAACCCCTTTTTCGATCAAGGAGAGCCTTTCACACTATAACCCAGACTTCCCATACATGGAAGGAGCGGGGAAGGACACGGGACAGGTTATCGAAATTGGGACAAAATATTGACAAAAACTAACAACAATTCATGGACAGTCTCGAGGACGAAACAGGGAGAGGAACCTTTTTGTACACTCGAGTCGTAGAGAGTCAATCCTCACTTAATTCTTTTACGTCACGTAACCCACTTTTTTTATGAATCACAGGTTTGTAAATATAGACCACCACCTTTTGGACGCAATTTTGTTCCTACTGAAACAACATTCGCATGGATAGTACCGATATAAACTTATTATATCACTATCCTGGTATGGATATATTCCGTAGGTGTGTGTGTCAGATTTGAACACTTCTGTGACGTCACAGAAGTGGCGCTACGGCTATTGGGCCAACTCCACCAATCAGGAGGAGACAGCCACGGACATTGCCGTTCGAAAGCACTGGAGACGCTGTAGTACATATGCCAGGCCTGTAGATGGTGCTGTTCTCACAGAATCAGCCCATGCAAAGATAGTGTTAAATTGAGCGAAATGAGGAATGGCTAAAATGCATGATCTGTTTGGTATTTTGAAAAATAAAAAGTATAAATATGCCTTATATAGGTATGGTCCTACACTATATTATTCAAATATAGCATGATAGGTCCACTTTAAGATGCCCTCACGAATGGCCCGATGTTGTTACCATCAGAGCCGAATTTGAACATTTCCTTTATCGTGTGTCCATCGGGTGTCAATTTCGGGATAGTGTGACGCGGGCTTAAGGGAAAAAAAGGAAACTATCTCCTTCATGAAATAATTGAATGTAATAAAATACACTATAAAGTAGGCCACACTGTTGCTGGCACAACAAGCATTAGTTAGTCAGTCAAATTTGGGCACAACAATAAACAGCTATCTTGGATGAGGTAGAGTATTTCTTTGCCCCACGCAGTTACTTCCTTTAATTACGTCAAATTAAAGTTGCCAGGTTTTCTGGTCTTTGTGCTAAATTGTTGGTAGCTTCATATTAACTGTAGCGACATGGAAGTGGTATGGATCTTTCAACTTACTCTGGGCAAGAAAGCAGGCATAAATATTGAACTATTATTGTTAAGGGGTTTTGATGAACCTGCATATTGAGCAATACATTTACTGCCATTGACTCTGCTTCCAGTTTCCATATATATATCACAACTAGACCAACATACTCCCTAAAGCAGCACACTTACATCCTGTGCAGCGGGGTGATGCTGGAACAACAAATCATCTGCCTTTTTCAGCAGTCCAAGAATTATCTCATTATTCACTCTTGCTTAGTTTACAGCCCTGAGCATGTCCGAGCAGACCAGATGATGAGAGTGGGAATGGGAGGTAGTCAGGAGTAGGGTCGGGGGGCAAAGTTTGCTTGATTTTCTTTCAGTATGTGCTTTTGTTGCACCCACTTCCTTCATGGTAACAGCTGTCAAAACGTTGTCGGATTACAGCGCACCACAAATTTACAGCTCATATTAGAGCCTGGTACAGGGCAGGAAGTTAGGAGGAGTCCAGCAGCGGGCTACATTAAAGCCTCTCAGGTTCTCAGAGCAAAGCAGCTAGGACCCATGGGAGGAATAGCTAACACCAAGAGGGTGCTTCTCCTGCAATGCTATTTAGGTACGCGCGTAAGGGATATCGAGGGCTTTTCCACTGATGTTTTAGGTATTAGAACAGATATACACCATAATTGTGTGTTGTTTTCTCAACAGGATGTGAAGTTCCTATTCACAGCACCGGATCACAAAGCCCCTTTTTCCTGGATTAGCCGAGCTTCAGAGTTTGTATGATGAGGCCGCAAGAAATTTGCAACATTGTTGGGAGAGAAAACTCCCTGAAATCTCCAGTCATCTGTTGAGGGAATAGAGCCTGTTGAAATAATATCAATTCAGCAGGGTAATTCTCCGGCACATACGTACGTCCCTACGCTGCAAAACCAAAACAGAAATGTTGCACTAATGAGTTACTTTGACGTTGAACTAAAACATCTCTGCCATGGTACTGTGCAGTGTAATATGACAGGGGCCTTGGTAATCAGTTTACACTAAATCAATATAAAAAGTAATAGCAAAGTTAGGTTGATCCTGCATGAAACTGTGAAAATCCAAGAACGTCTGGATCAGGTTCCCATAAACACTTAACCTCAACAATGACGTCTGATTACATAGAAGGCAGGCTTTTTTGCTGCAGTCACTATCAAAAAATGAGATGCAGACCTTTTCCCAGCCAGTTCACGGATTTAAACAGGAGGCTTTCTGGTCATAATTGCTGCTGTAGCAAATGGGAAAACCCCTAAATGGCCGTGTTTTTTCATATGGTTTTGTGCATGTTTTTGCCTGTAGAATATGTATGAATAATATCAAGTACACAAAGTGTTTTCATTTGTTCAATTTAATCGAAGCTTTGGACAAAACAACCTCAACTCAAGTTTAACTACTTGCTTTTCCAGGAGCTTTCAACTTTATAACTTTAAGGTCAATATAAATTGAAAGAATAGAGGATTTTGATTGACAACTTATCAAACTTAAGCCTGTGATACAATTTAGAGCTCCATAATGAGTCAGAAAGTGGACCTTGAGTTATCTCCTAGTGTAATAATGTAAATCTGTTTAGTAAAGTCTGTGAGTTGTTGTCAGCATACAGTCTATGTTTGCAGAAATATGCCTCTGAAGGGCTGTAGTCTAACAAAATATTGAAGAAAAATGCCAAAATAAGTAATGTAAATTAGTATTTTTTTAATTGCGTTTTCACTCCAAATCCTAATCGTAAGTAGACAAATTAAGCAAAATCTTAAATTTAGATATGAGCATGCAGTTTGACTACGTTTTTTTTATCAAAAACAATCAATTAATCAACTTGGATAAGCACAAGCTTTCCAAACCAAACCATTTTTAAATCATCAATAAAAACCTAGTATTATGATATCACATTTATGACGGTCATTGACTCATAAAACTAAATGCCTCCAAAGCACTACAAATGAATGAAACCACACATGAAATAATTTAAAAATTCATTTATTATTTCAGATTTTGTTCGCCTTTGTTATACAAAGATGTTAAATAACTTAAATACATTCTTACCAGTCATTTGTGATCTGTTTATACCTACAAGCTATACACATGAGGTAGAGGAAAATAATTTAGGGTTCCCATAAGACATGAATAAGTGAACATGGATGAAGCTTTGCTGGTGTAGTATCATCACAAAGAGCAATACATGGTTGATGTGTTTTACAAGCACAGTACAAATCCTAACAAAAAGTACATGTAGCTGCAAAGTGATCCAAAGGTTGTAGGAACTAGTCCACGACGATGCAATCATGAGTTTATAATGCATTGTATGTTGATGGCCGACATTACTAAGTACTTTCACAAAAATAGTTGATTATACAAACAGATTTAATGCTATAAAAAAGATATTGTTGATGACTGTGATTGTGTTTGAATACTCTCAAAACTGTGTCATGATCGTGCGCATGAATAAAAGACGGCTTAAGTGAGTTTATTTCTAAATTTGTTAGGATTTGTTAGTGCTTAGATAACAGCGAATTATGAGATATGAAATGCAATAGGTTCAAAGTATACACTGCTTCTCAAAGCCTCAACCCCAAAATTAGGAACAAACACCCAAAGGAAAAACAGAGTAAAAAATACAAGATATAAAATCAATTTAGACTTTGACGTTATTTACACTAAACACATGCTCATAATATATTTAAAAATAATTTATCTTTTTTTTTTCTTCTACAAAACAGAATTTTGTACATGATCCACTGACGACTCAACAGTGCAGAGTTTTGGATTTGAGAATATGGATGACTGCCCAACTGGCTGCTGCATCATGCTCCTTTTTTTTGGGCGAAATGTTTTGGGCCTATGTACAAAATCTATAAACAAACAAAAATGCACTCGGTGTGCATTTGGTATTCCTGTCATGCCTGTTTTGAATCCGCTCGATAGTGGAGAACCTCAGTGTGTTTAGGCGAAGGAGTGTGGACAACGCACACACCGAATGCTGTGGGAAGCAGGCATTTGTGCTTCAGGTCTCAGCATAGCTATTATGGTTTCCATGTAGCGTGCAAAGTTCTATGTATATGTTTTGACCAGTCTTTATTTGGCAATCCTCCTCATATCAAAATGCTTGGAATTCATCTCCTCCGAACAAATATTCCATGCAAGGCTTTCTTCATAAAAGCATGTCAATGACTGTGCTTTAATTTCTTAAAAATTCTGATAATCATTTTTAAAGACTTAACAATCTCTTAAAAGCTACTTGTAAGTGTTTGTCGTGGTGCTGCATCGTTGATTACAATCTGTAATCGTCTTGTTAGAGCAGCTGTGTGTTTTTCCACAAAAGTCTCACCCTAACGTTTCTTAATGCTACCAATTTCAGTTTCAGTTGCTTGTGAGAGTTGAACATGTGCCTCACTTTTGTCATTATACCACAGGAGAAGAAACCGTTACTATTTACAATTTAAAGAAAAGAAAAAAAAATCTGCACTGCGCTGTATCCATAAATACAGATCTTAAAATACTTTAAAGGGCTTTGGGGCTTCAGTGCGTAAATGGCGCTATAATACAAAGCTGGGTCCCTCACTCAGTAGTTAATTCACACCAAGGCATATCTTATAGTATATAACGTAATGTTCTCAGAAGTGCTGAGAATACAATGAAATGTTATTGTCTGCATTGTTTGTGTGTTCAGAAACATTTCTCATGTAATTAAACCTTTGTTTTGACATTTTGGAAAATAAGCTATTCTGCATTTTAGCTGAGAGTTAGATGAGAAGATCAATACTACTGTCTCATATGTCAAGCCAATATGAAACTACCACCAGCAGCCAGTTAGCTAATTCTATTTTAGCTGGGCTTAAAGACTGACAACAGGGAGAAAAGGCTAGCCTGGCTCTGTGTGCAGGTAACAAAATCTACCAAACAGCATTTCTAAAGTTCACTGATTACAATGTTATGTATTGTGCTTCCAGATGTAATGCTGAACTAAGCTAACCAGCTAGCTGTGTCCTTAAGCATGAGACCAGTATCAATTACTAACTCTCAGCAAGAAAGTAAATAGGAGTATTTCCCAATTGTCAAACTATTGACCTAAATTGTCACTGTAGTTGCATGGCAGGGTTCAGTATGCTGCATTGTGTCAAACGTGTCACTTTGTGCCAAGCAACAATATAAAAAAACATATCAAGTTGTATTTATTAAGAACTTTACTCACTTCAGAGAAAAGATTGCTGATTTGCAAAACCCCAATGTTTGCATTTAGGCATTAATTGGCTGAACATTACACAAATATAAGTCATATAGAAAATATATTTATATAAGCAATGAGACTTATTTATCTTCACTTGAGCAACCCTGCAGAGACGTCAAGTTAGATTTATGTCTCAGTTGCCCCTCATTGTTTAGACCAATGCAGCTCCCACTGGACGTGCTGCGGATCTACGTGTTGAATATGGCTCAATCAAATCACGGCAAGAGGACAGAAGGTTGTGACATGGTAGGGGGCTACAATCCTCCAGTTTTCCGCAGTTTTCTTTACATTTTCAAAGAATAAAACGTTAAATAAAATAAATGGATTTAAGCTCCGCACAGCCCAACAATTTCTGATGTGAGTCACACGCGGACCGTTTGCTGGTCCCCTGTTGCATTGGCTATAATAATATAATAAGGCCACTGTCATCTCCAACTTGGAAATGATATGTTTTTGGAATAATTCTTTCCTATTTTGTCACAATAGTTTTAGTGGTCTAAGTTATTCCCTGAACATTGGTTCGCTCAAGGCCGAGAATAGCCTAAACTGACTGGTTTAGTTATTTTCTGTGAATGCATTTACTGACATCTTCATATTATATTACGACAAAAAAAAATGAAATTATTTTTTCTCCTGTGAAGAAGTAGTCCAAAAGGATCTATAAATTATCCACAGCGAAGGACAGAGTGTGCTGCTTTCCAAAGGGCCTTGTCAACATGAATCAAGAAGAAGAACGAGCGAGAACACACAAACAACATAATATTTGTGTGGTTAGTGGTTTGTTTTAACATAGTTAGATAAGTGGCTTGTATAATATCATTCAAATATAACTTCATTTATGTACATACATATGCAAACACACAATGTGTGTGTGTGTAACTATGTGCGTGTAGAGTAAATCTTACACCCTGTCTTTTTTTTTTTCTTTTAGCAGTCTCTGAATATGGTTTCTATTGCCATAAAAGTCGTCATTCGAACCCCCCTCCCACCTCAATATCTATCACATGCTCACGAACAAACACACACATGTAAAGATTGACAAACAGACACACACACACACATTTCATCTTTGGGCAAAACCCCAGAAACCAGTCTGTTGGGGTTACTGTCCTTGTGTTGGATCCTCATTTACTGGATGCTAACCTCTGTTTTCTTGTGAAAAGATGCAATTGGATTTTAGGAAAGAAAAAGCTTTTCTCTTCAAGGCAAGCCGTGATAAAAAAAAAAAAGCTTGAGATGTTGACCCAGTTGTCTGAGAAGGTAATTTTGATCTGCAAAGCCCAGACATGGGGCTAAAGGACCTCTGGAACCAAACCCACAGAAATCCCTCAAAGTGCTAATTGCTTCTCCATCGGCTTGCTCCTTTTTTGTTAGCAGGACATTGTTCCGACAGTGTGAGCAAAACCTTGTTTGAGAACAAATCAGCCACTCCGTTTCAACACCACCATCTTTACTTGCTGATCACAGGGGCTGACAGGTCACAGGTTTACCCTTTGCAGGTATAGACCTCTTCTCTCTGCGTGCACTGCTTGCATTCGACATAGCAGCACCAGCGCACCTGGCACTGGCAGGGCCGAGTCACCTCCCTACTTTGAGTGTTATGGCCTCGACCGCAGCAGATAGCGTCGCAGTTATTGTCTTTGTAGCACGTACGGGCCGCTGTGCCTGATGAGTACTTGCTGGGTCTACAAAAACTGGGCGAGTCCTCGATGTGGAGCAAGGTCATCGTGCGAGGGATCTGATCATTCGGGCCAGGCAGAGGTGGAGGCGGAGGCAGTGGCTGTTGCTGCTGCGGCTGCTCCTGCTGCTGCTGTTGTTGTTGCTGCTGCTGCTGCTGCTGCTGCTGCTGTTGTTGCTGTTGTTGCTGTTGTTGTTGTTGTCTCCGGCCTGTGGCTATCTCCCCCTCCCCTGTGGCCTCATTGGTGGAGCTGCCGACCTTACTGCCGTTCTCGTAGAGCAGCTTCAGGTTCGCGCCAATCTCGTGGAAGGGCAGCAGCTGCCTCCAGCAGGTCCGGACGGTGCAGGAGCCGGAGACACCGTGGCATTTGCAAGTGATGTTTCCCTTGGTTATCTGGTTCAGAAACAATGAAATATTGTTAATGGGCATGACACATTAAAGCATGCTATGTCATTTAATGAGCCTTTGTTTGGTAAGCAGGATTTAAAAGAGCCAAATTACCCAAAGATGCTGACAATTAGACTGCCGTGGTTTGGGGGTAATGTCAAGACACCATGGAAAATGATTACTATCAATATTACATTCACTGCTCTGTTTGATATCATGTTCAGACTGGAAAGCAAAGGCTTCACATATTGCATGTGAACAATTATTATTATAATTAAAAAGGAGAACAATGTTACACTTTGTCTTAGCCTCCATATCAAAGAGCCAAAGAATAATACCTGGGATTGGGAAGCTGGATTGTTGTTATCATAACCGACATTTTGATCCAAGTCAATAATAGTAATCAGGATAAGTGATGGGAGGATTTGATGAGAAAAACTCTCAAGTAGACAACCAATTCGGACAGCCATGGAAAAGAGTTGATAAACCAAATCTTCTAGTGTTGTAATTATATAATAAACTAGGGTCATGCAAACAGTTAAAAATTAAAATAATAGTAGAAAAAGTCCTCTCAATATAAAATTGTACATAATTGTAAGTGAAACATGGGCATTTTGAGCAAAAGTGACCACAAGCACGTTACTTTAACACAACTTGACCTCTTAGTGGTCAGCCAAAGTTCACTTCAGCATCAACCACAGAGTAAAAGCAGTGTGTGTGCGAAAAATCAATGACAATAACACATTGTCTTAGCAGTTTGGATAGCATCTACAGTTCTTTTTCTCAGACTGTGAAAGAGATCGGGAACAGGAAGCGCATATTCATCACACCGGCAGGTCAAGAAAATTTGATAGGTCAGCTTTTTAATGTCGGGGGGGATGCAGAGGCTAGCACATTCCAGCTCCGTCCTCCGTTTGGGAATTCATCCCGAACGACTGTGGTGTACCTCACTACATGTGCAAATCACCACGAAAAAAAGGAGCAAAAACAACGTTGTAAATCTTTTATCGCAAATGAAATCTCCTCAGAGAGGGATTTTGGAGTGCCGAGCAGAAAAGGAAGAGCCTGCTTTGGCTTTGAGGAGAGTTTTGTATCTGCTAACATTTGGGAAGTGTGCCTCTGCTATAACTCATTTTGAAACCAAAAGGAAAATGGCTACAATATGAGAAAAAGCAACAGATTCCAGACCTTAAGTTTGCTTTGGCATGACAAACTAAAACCATTCACTACTTTTTTATTTTACTATTAAAAACACTTCCAAGACGAAAATATTTGCGTATTTGCTTATCACCAACAATTAAAGAATGTTGCCAAAGCACAAATGTGAGTCACTTACACTCTGTAATCTACTGTAGGAGGGAAAACAAATATTGACCAACTAGCACTTTGAGTATTCACCAATATTAAAGTGGCAATTAGTCTAATCAGTTTATCTTTTTTCCAAGTTTCTAGGAGATACATTTAACTTTGCTTATTTGTTTGTATTACGTTATCACAGTTTTCCCACCATTAAACTGATTTGTGTGAGTTTGTTTGAATACTATCTGTGACTCCAAATAAACTCCGATCCCATTCAAACTGTTTTCCTTGTGTCCTGGTTTGCCTCATGGGTATGGTATATTACATTTCAGATTATGACTTTAATAAAAAGGCAAAAAAGGAGTACTGTTGGTGAACATCTGTTAAAAAACGTATTGTGTAATTTTGTATTGTTTCCTTTGAATGTTAACTCCCTTAAACACAGTTTTGGGAATCACAAAAGATAGGAAGAACAGTCAAAATCAATGAAGCAGAGGCTAAGATATTTCATGAGTTCAAACTTAGACATTGTACTCATTGATGATACAAAGACTGTCTCTTAATTAAAGAGATGCCACTTAAATCATTGTTCTCTTTTTAAGTAAGCCTTCTCAAGAGCCACGTAAGACATTATACCACTGCTAAATCACCAGCTTACCTTAATGCCCACATTTGTGTTGTGCATGTCCACACGTGCGCGCAGGTCCTTATTGGAGCGTTTGCCCAGGAAGTCCCTAACAAACTTGTTTGCATATTTGATGTTGTCTCCGCAGCCTCCCCATTGCCAAGCCTTGCGGTTCTCCAGGTCCGGGGCCTCGTCACACGTGCAGCGCTCCATGCGTCCTGCGCTGCAAGCCTTTGCCATCGCATGGGTTAGTCCGGCCGAGGAGATGGCGTACAAGAAGGCTGTCTCTTTAAATCCTGGAAAAGACACATTGCACATTAACAAATGAGAGGCAGGACAAAAAGAAAAGATTATATTGCAACTTCTGTTTTTACATTTTAAGCACAGGAGTGTAAAATACAATGATACTTCAGTTGTTTTTCTAGTTGTGCAATATTTGTGAGAGACGAAGTTGGTTTTACAAGTTCAAAAAGAGAAGGAAAGGGCATATATACCTCTCTTCAGTATGTTGGCTCGGTGGCGTCCCTCTAAGGGGCAGTTCCACCTCTCAAAGCGAAATTGGTAATGGCATTCTTGGGCGCTCATGGTGATGGCCTCTCTCAGGGTCTCTGCCACGCCCGGGTCTCGTCTGCACATCCTGCGCTGCTTCTTCTCCAGTTTGAGCCGGTCACACAGCTTGTAGTGGGCCCTGCCCACGTTCTCCTCTGGTAGAGAGTTCAGTGGCAGGTTAGAAAACGGTTCATTACCTGTCAACCTGGAGGGAAAGATCACAGAGGCACTCAGTTAACACTCTGCACAGAGAGGGGGTGGATTCATCTTGATAAAAGGATGCTGACCTTCCTGGATAAACAATAAGAGTTGCAAAGATTTACTACATAAACAGCTGGGGCATATAATACTCCGAAGTTTGGTTAATGTTCAAATGATTTCCGCTGTCCAGGTTAATGTTCAGGGGAAATCAGCATTTGCTCGAGATTGAGATCAACCTCCAGCACAGGCGTGTCTGTGTATAGAGCAAATTCTCCAAAGAGGTGGATGAGTTCTTACTTTTCATAAGAAGTTCCTGACACTGTTTTGTCCCCGTTTTAGACCTCACACAGTAATGAAGTCAAAGACTAGCAGCTCACTACCTAATGTGTTGAGAATTTAGGATTGAGATTATACATTTTATACGTAAGAAAGCATTCAGTTTATGTGGGGACATGTTCTAAACAATGGCACGCGGTGAACGTGACAGTCATACCACAAGCATGTGAAACAGTAGCCAGCGAATACTTGGTTTAATATTTATATCGTGTCCTAAGGGGGGGGATGTCACTCACAGCAGTGTTGTATAGATTTAAACATGATCACACAGCAGGATTTACACTCTCATTATAGAAGCCCCATAACAAAAGCGCAGTATTCAGGACCTTAAAGCTGCGATCCATTTGAAATATAACAAGCAGGAGATTCAGTTCTAAACACGGTATGGAGAACATGTGGTAGACTTGCTAGACTCCTTTCGTCGGTTTATTTAAGGGAAGCGTATATAAAACACACAAAGCGAGAACTGCCACATAGCTGGCAAAACCGACGACCAACGTTCTGAGGTTGTGATGGGGAGAGCAGAGCATTACTTTCATAAACACACACAGGGGACATGACTGTCAGCCTGTGACCATTTTGGTCACACCATCTGACAGGATTGGCACCGTAGTTGTTCATTATGTGGAATTCCTGGCCTCCTTAACACCCTTAAAGTGAAACTGAAGAATAAATGGATTTACAGAACTCACAAAAGCACACGACATCTAGCCAACGTGCCTTTGCAGACAGACACTAAAAGGACACTTTTGTGTATGGATGATGGACACATTATCTAATGCTGAGCTAACAAAAGAAATGAAGGACTTCTACTTTTTCCTTTTGCTGTATAATAAAGTGTTCCATTTTTATCTTTTTAAAAAGAAAAATAATAATCGAAGCACCCAATTTTACAAGTGTCTCTACAGATACATCTCATAGATAAAAGAAGTGATAAAGCCAACGAAATAAATGGTGTAATCCTTTTGTGCATGTAAAAACAACCAAATAAAAAGCAACAGTAAACAGGAAATCTGCCTCATGGTTGGATTGAGCAACCATTGTGAAAGAAAATGTGTTTGTGCAGAGCACCTGCTGGATGTCCACACAAGTTTAGTTAATGGAGCAGAACTGTTGATAAGTGTGATCTACATTACTTACATTTTTGACTTCATTATTGTTTTTCTGAGAGGATTTTGACACCACTCATATTCACTTCAGCCTCTAGCAGAAGGTCACAGGAGATCTTCAACAAGAGAATGTTTTAATAAGTCCAACAACTGACTGAAATGTTTTCCCTCAAGACAATACAAATGGACTTAATAGTTCACATATGGTATATGATATTGTCTTTAAGATACACTCACGGCCTGGTTAAAAATCCAAGCAGTCAAATCAAGAAGGATCAGGATTTGCTTTCAGATTGGGTCAAAATGGTTTCCTTTTTACAAAGTGTGTTTGCCTTTCCTTTACTTGTCTGACAGCTATGAATTTTCAAATGGAAACCTGGCAAGCTGCGTCTTGACAGAGATTGCTCTCCCAACACACTTAGAGAGTTAAAAAAATGTATGGTTTGAGGCGTACAGAGCGTAGCGTACCCAATGCACGAAATTGTCTCGCTGTGAATATCATTTTCCTCTTATGTGTCTGATGCTTTGTTAAAATCCACGTTGCCAACAATGCCAAGAAAACATATTCAAAGGGCCAAAAGAAACAGTTCCAGCTGACCCGGTATGTTACATATGACTGACAACCGTTCCACAACAAGCACGTTCTATGGCAAGCAAGCAGTCAGGGATTGAATGATGGCGCCACGTGGAGTACCTGCCCAAGTTCATTTGAAGCACCAGTGGGAAATTAAAAACCATGTGAATTTCAAGAAATATTGTAAATTCACACCAGGAGCCAGTGTGCTATTACACGTCTGCAAGTTGAAAAAAACAATTGACACGTGTATTAAACTTAGCAAATAGATCCAACCAACAAATGGTGTTCTTATTTACTCAATAGCACCAGCATGATGTGCACATTCCTTGGTAAGGCATGCATAGTAACTCATATCAGCGTCAGATCTTCCAAAAGCACAAACGCCTGCCAAAACAAGAGACCATTAGAGTGACAGGCCTTAACTCTCTGTGTGACGTCCGCCTGTTAAAGACAAGAAGATGGTCTGAGAGGAGCTGGAGGGAGGCCAAAGAAGACATGACACTGATCTCAGTGCTACCGTGTTTGCGGCTTGCATATTTCTAGTTGCAAAGACAGCCTGGAGGCAAAGCATGGAGGGAAGAGATTTGAGAGCGGAGAAACACTACATATGTATCTCCAGAGAATAAACTACTGGCCATGACTCGCTTTTGTGCAATCAAATAGTATCACAGATGTACACTGATTTCATTGTCTCTGTCTATATAATATCTTATTCTGGATGCCATTTTTTTGATGTTCACAAGATTAATAGCAGGGTTCACGTCAATCATTCCTCTTGAATTCAACATTATTGGAAATTAAAGATCATATTTTCCATGTCCCCTGCTGTCACACAAAAGGCCACACATTCCAATATGGTGATCTGCAGAAAAAAATGAAATATCTCTCTGCTGTTTGCTGAGAAACGAACTCATTCAACTCACTGAGAGGAAAAGACAATTGGAAAACAGCACAGGGGCTGAATCTCAAATCATTACAAATCTTGGGTCAAAAGGAAATAATTTGAGTCATGAGAGACTTTAGAGATGTATTATTTCCGTACTCCACCAGACAAGCCTACATTTTCCTTGATTACGACATTAATTTGTGAGTTTTCCCATCATGATGAGTACGTTTAAGGGAAACGGGGAAAGACAAACGTCATCTTTAACAACTCTCTTTTAAATATAGGGTACCGCTTTCTAATTATGGATAATTTTTTGTTACAAATGGCTATCGTAAGCGTTAATCAATTATTTACTATAGCTTTCCATGAGTTGACTCATTGTGGGTTATTAAATGTCAGAAAAACAGTAAAGGAGCTCCTGGCAACGTCTTAAATAAGGTGATTCTGTCCAAACATTTGAGCCATTTCAAAAGATTTATATAGGCACAATCAGAGCGTTATAGCTCAAAATATAAAATACCAAATAGAAAACGTAATTTATCCCTTACTGGCATTGCTACATTTGTCTGATAATTAATATATAAAGAATTATCTACTACCAAGGTCTAAGGCAGGGATTGGTTGCATCTTATAAACCCTTTTAAAAAGCGTGCAATAATAGAAGCAACACACACATAGCCATAAGTGACTTACATGCTATCACTGCCACACTGAATTAGATGAAGTAAAATCATGTAACTCTGTGTTTTCACATCATGGACCATTTTCTGTAGGTGTTTTTGTTTGACGTGTTGTTTAAGGTGTTGGCACAGCAACACCAATTACACGTGGAATACAACACCAACATATAAAAGTCATTATTATCCTATGTGAGGTCGGATTCTTGCTGATGTTTGCTCAGCTTTGCCTTTTCCATTTACACACTTGCCTCTACACACTCCTCACAGACAACACTGACCCACTCTCACGCAGCGCCTCCTCCACTGTCTTTCACTTAGTAACACCGGCGTTTGTTTAGTCTTTTCTCTCTCTCCCTTTCAGCACCTCCCATTGCCCGTGACATTTACTTTATATACATTTTCCAATGCAGTGGGTTGAGGGAAAACAGCTCGTTTCACACCGTGGAGCCTCAGAGTCGATCCCTCGGGGAAATCATTGACTAGCGCTAAAGTTCGCCATCAGCACTACCTCTCCGGCTTTACATTACAGGCCTGCAGTGACCCCCAGCTGGAAAATCTGCTCGTTCTTCTCTGGTTTGGTATGTAAGTTATGTATGTGTGTTATGTATGTTAAGATGGTGTAATAGTACCTAGAACCTACTATCTCTTACCTTTGCTTGTTAAGGCCTAAATGCTGGTCTGCTATGTGTACAGGGTACAAACACACATGACTTTGTGCACTGCTGTTATCCATTGACTCACACAAACATAAACAACATAAAGGCAGCTCGGTCCATGTGGTATAGATTAATCTCAGGAGGAAAAAGCAATCCACACGGCACTAACTTTACAAGTGTACGATCACTGACATACTGTGTAGAGCAAACATTTTGAAAATAATACGCCAAGTTACCAAAGCAAACATTTTTCTGGCAGAAGAGTTTTGGCGATTGTCAACCAGTGTCTGTTTATCATCTTCACTCTACAGTTGCTGGCTTCATTTGTGTATATAGTTACAATATAGACATGTGTGTGCATGCGTGCATGTGCTGTGGCATATAGGCACTTACTACCTTAAGTCAACACCCACAGGAGTCAGTCGTGGCTGAACGCGCCCAGGCAGAAAAGCAAAAAAGCCACAGCTTCTCCATCAGCCTGAACTTGCAGGTTGTGTGGTCTGGTGTCTCCTAGATCACAACTTACCCCCCTCCTCCTTCTCCTTCTCCTTCTTTTTCCCTCGTCTCCAAACTTTCCCTTTTCCCACTGGTCAATTACTCTAAACGAATGCCAATCATTCTGTCCAGCTGTTGGCTCAAAACAAAGCCTCCTGTAGACAAAACCACCGCTGTCTGGGACGTACCCTGCACAAGACAATGACAGACATGAACATGTGTCCTGGAACAGTTCAGCTGTCATGAAGACAAACTACCGTGCTCACCTGAGATTACTCTGTACATATCTTTAAAAATCAAACATTTTGTTTTTGTAGGAAATTAAACCCGCCAGTGCAGATCTCCTATTTTTCTCTTTTACAATTTACTCCTGCCTTCACAGTGTTTAAAATGCTCTTTTTTGGTAGAAAAAAGTGTCTGTTTTTCTCAGAAATGTTGGATGAACTTCAGACCACCCTGCCCAAGTCCCATCTGGTGTATCACAGCACAGGCTATGCCAGAGGTTGTAGGAATGTGAGTGTGTGTGGTGTTTTCCCTCTGGCCCACTCTAACTATAGCTGACAATGTGCTCCACAGCTTAAACTTGAATAATTGAAGAAACCATGAATCAGTGTCAAATGACTCTCCGGTACATGGAGTTTCCAGGCTATTGTCCACCTCCAAGACGTTTATAAGAGACAAAATCCTGCACAGGACTCATATTATTTCTCCCCAACAGCTAAAGTGACACCGTTAGTTGCCCAAGTCTTTAAAAACAGAAATAGGGGAAAGAGTAAATGGTTATGTATGAGGCTAAAATAAGATTAGTCACTGGTTGAAAGCACTGGGTGTTGTGACTACTCCTAACAAGCTGTGGCTGTACAGTAACATGACAAAACGACTTTGAAAACAAAGTGGTACTGGCCTGGGACTTAGTAAGTCATTATTAGTTGAGTAATGAGCCTTTCTGCGTAGTGGGGATGCTATGCAACGTCTAGAAGCACAGCTATTCACAGTGTGAGGGGGGAAAGTCCACTATCTTGAATGACTTCACAGGATATGACCAAATGTTATATCATTTGCTGTCCCTTCTGGTCATTTACAACCCACATAAGTTGTGTCAGACTACTCCCACTAATTGACTGATTGGGTAGAGTTCCTGCTCAACTCTCTTGATATTTTAAATGTGAATGATGATGCATTGGGCTTATTTTATTTTAAGTCAATGTATTCTCAGTTAGCTTTTCCTCCCAAAAAGTTGCACCACTCTAAAATATTTTTGTTTCAATTCAGAAAAAAAGGGGAAAAGTTACTGTTGAGCCTAATTTTTAATCCGCAGCTGTTAATGCGAGCGCTGGTAGCTGAGCAGTAGGACTACAGGACTTGGGTTTGGGAATGGGAGTGTGGGGCATGGTAAGAGGTTTAACTGCTATGTGAGAACTCAAGGCTTCTAAGGTCAGCAGCTCAGTTATAGTCACTGTGTGACTGGCACAGATTGGGCGTGCAGCAGTGTCCGCATGACTCCCCTGTTCTAGCCTACACCATGGCACAGAGCAGCCCTGTACCAGCGCACCAAACACGTTCAGGCACACATACTGTACTTAGCTCTCACCGGTTCGCACATGCAGACACAAGACCCAGACTATGGTAATTTGGCGAGAGACTGTTAGTTTGACTACGAACTGTTAAGCAGACAATTGAAAGTGTTCAATGGAAATATCAGGTTTGTTAATTCCTTGTGCGATGGGCTAAAGGCACTCCTTGAATAAACCGAGCGTGCAAAGTCAAACCGCAAAATCCAAAACAAAACACTTGGTGTTTTGAATCACTTATGCCTCAGTAAATACAGTGGCTGAGTTCATTGGCGGTTATTTGCTCTTCTGAAAGATTAGTTGTTTCCTACAAGACCTACCGAACCCAAATGCAAAACAAAAGTGCAACATGTCATTGTTTTTAATTTGAATTATTCAAGCTCAAACACTGACAGTAATTTGCAAGCCAAAGACAGAAATGTATGTTAATTTGACTCATCTTACAAATATTCCCCAGTAGCATGCGTTTCTGTGCATGTACACACAGCTCATTTATCGCCTGGAGTGAAGGAGTTTTAATCTTTAGAACTGACTGATGAGTTAAGCTGCAGCAACCATTTCATGCAAATGGGGCCATTTTCACCGTGTAGCAAAAGTACTGCACATTACAGTCAGTGTTCATCTGACTACGTCCATTCTCAAACTAGTTCTCAGGCTGTATGAATAAATATGCCTTTTGGGACAAACCTTAGTCTATTCAATTACACCCATTTGGCAAACATTGAATGCAGTACCTGAGTATCTGAGTGCACGTCAGGTCAGGCTTCTATATCATTGTGTTTATGTAAGATGAACGTCCTGATAAAAGTGCAGTAAAATTCTAAACATGCGGTTTTGAACAGGTATGGTCAACTTCCTTTCATCCTTTATGAAATTATGAATCTTTGAAAACTGGAATGTGAGATTAAAAACAAAGATTAAATGTTGGCTGTAGAAAGTTTGAAACTGTGAAGGTTGACATAGAAAAATGCACGGATATTTTATACGGCTAAAGCCTTAAGTAAGGGTTGTCAATCTACTAATCTTGGCACATGTGAAGCGCCATGTCTCTCCTATCCCCACAAACCAAGCAGAGAAAACGCCTGCGGTCAAGGATGGAAAACACAGGACATAGCGGTTACGCTAACTAGCATCATCTCATCAATGCCTGACCACTAAAAGTATCTTGAGTCTATATTAGTTTTCCTGTTTTGCAAATTGCCCATGTCTACAGCTACATCTGTAAAAATCATCATGCGTTACCAACAACACTTCAACAGGAGTTTCCCTACCATATCATCTGACTATCCACCAATGACGTGCACAGCTGCCTGGTGGGAAAGCCCTTTAAAATCAAAAATATCTCGGCTGTGGTTTTCTCTGCATGCTGATGACACCAAAACTGTTGTTTTTAGGATGTGAGCAAGCCAAGCACAATTTAAAAGCCTTACCAAACCAAGAAATATTCAAAATATTCAGAAGAACCATGGTATTATACAATATGAGTCCCATAACAACCCACTACAGGCACCACTGAAACCTCCATAACAAGATGTGTACCACTGCAATTTTTGGAATCAACAGTAAGGCTGTGCATTAGTTAGGAGAAGAAGTAATATAGAGAGGGGAATTTCTGCTTCTTAAGCTGAATTTCAAACACACTTTGCACATGTCATGCAGGTTGACCACATCTAAGCATACATCAACCTTTTCTCTTCCTGAATTTTTTTTACACAGACTTGGCTGCCTTTACATTTGATGTTTTCTTATTTAATTTCCCACTCTCCTAATGTTACACAAAAAGGTTACAAAGTGCTGATTGAGGCCCATCCTGCACTCTCAGAAGGTGCTGCACCACCATGTGGCATCCACAGGCATGGCAGGCCTCTCAAGAGGGATGTTATAGAGCAGAACACTGAAAGCAAAGCATGGCTTAGCTCAAATCCAGATGTATCAAACAAAAACATAAAGAAAACAAAGCTCTCTCTTTTCAGAGGCCATGCGGTCTGTTATCTAAGCCTCCAGGTTTGCGTGATCTCACCACGCTACATGGTCACAGCGTTAGAGCTGAGAGAATCCTATCTTCTTGGCTCACAGTAAAGTGATACCCTTTGAGGTGTGGCTGTAGCCACAGGATATCCTATGAAGTTGGGAAATCCCTCTATCAACGGGGCTCCCCGCCCTTGCTGCACGTCAGGGCTAATCAGTCCTTAAGGCCTGGTAATGAGACGCCCGCCACCACTGTCTGCCAGGCATCGCCAGTCTGAGCCCACACTAACTCTGCTGCTCCTAATGAGTGGTAATCACCCAGCAGCTCCCCACAAACCACTGTAGTGATGCCGGCACGCACATGAGGCAGGCAACCAGAAGACAGGAGGGGAGAGAGAGGAGGGAAACTTTAAAACGCACTTCTGTTTGATACACATCAGGAATTAATTCAGCACTGTGATAAAAAACCTTGTTCAGCTGCAAACTGAAAAATCATTCCTCAGTAAATGTACACACATCCCATTTGTTACCATGTTGTTTTTGGCATTCTGCCTGACTTAATGGAGCGCTGAAAACAATAAGACCATCTGAAAGAGCATCAGCTCTCTTTCAGGAACAAACTGATGATAGGAGGGTTTAAGAATATTACAGTTATCAAACAGCAAGTAGGACCAACACTATATTTGCTTCTTCCGGTGGTTGCGGTGCCTCTTATATTGGTAAATCAGAGAGGCAGTTGCATGACTGTGGGCAACCTTCCTGTATATGTCGCACATGAACTAAATAAAAACAAACTCTTGACTAAGTGTTAGGACTCGCATTCAGCACAGTTTACAAGACCACAGAATGACATGCCTTTACCAAAACTCAAATGTAAACCAACAAAGTTGTCTCAGAGAGCCCTTTGAGCCCAGAAGGGTCAACTGAGAAAACAAATGACTTCCTTCTCTGACAGATTATACATCTCATCAAGGTGCTGTAACCTATTAAATCAGGTAACGAAAGTTAAGCCAGGATCTCTGATTCAAACTCTAATGATAACGGATTTAGCAGAACCAGCACCTGCCACAACAGGCTGAGGGAAAGAAAATGAGTGCTCACATTCTTGTGGCAAAGGATGACAATTTAAGCGGGTGCTTGACTACGCCAGGAATCCCACCCCACCCTCGACTGCGCAGACTATGGGCAGGAGAGATTGTGTTTATGTTACACTTACGCTCCACCACACTCTGGAAATTGGGTATGCAACATTGACCCTCTATTTTGAGTAAATCAGTACTCAAGAGGCCCTAGGATGCCTCACGCTCATGGAATATTTATTTGAACAGGTTTGTGTTTGTGTGTCCCAAAGTCGAGCAGGACTTTGCCGGAGTGTCACTGGTGTCGGGTTTCTGGGAAATTGGCCACTGGGCAGTCACATTCTGTATCTGTGTCACCTGTGCAGGCTCTTTCAGTATGTTTCATGTTCCTCAGCTGCAGGGCTAAATCATTCACTGACACTCATTCATATTCCCTCCTCAGCGAGCCGTGGAATAATAAATCTGGAGTATCGTAATACCACATGTCTCGCTGCACTACACAGGCCACAGCAAGAGAACAGACTGACAGAGAGAATTGAAAACAAGTGCTAACTGAATAAGTAAATACGCATTACCATTAGGACCATTAAGGCGGATGTAAGTGCCAATTTGGCACGTAAACCTTAATACACACTGCCTGCGAAGGGTGACACTGCTACAGGGAGGGAGACAGAAACAGAGAGGAGGGTTACATTTGTCCTTCTAATGCAACTTTGGAGCGGAAACCGAGGACTACCGATGATGACGTTTTACTGAGAAGGGCTGTGATATTTCCACCATACGAGCTATTACAGGTGCTGTACAGCATGTTTACATCACCCAGATATGTGCCAAGACCTCAGTGCAACACCCAAGAGAACAACATTTACTCAGACGCACTAGAAACTGTGTCACAACCACAACAATCTGGTTAATTCAGACAGAAGAAAAAGCAAGAATTCCCAACATTGTTGTTCTTTTCATATTTTGTCTTACCCAAAATCAGGAAAGCCTATACAGCCCGTAGGAGTTAAGGTCAACAGGTCTAACACACAAGTCTAACGGGCCCTTAGGGGATACTTCCTGTGCTCTCTTGCAGATTCACAACATTTCCCAGATCAACTAACACTCCTGGATCCAGCACAACACCCATACCTATCATAAATTTGACTCTGCTGGAAAGGCTTCGATTGTCATCACTGCACAGTCACAGCAATTTGTCTCTGAGTACGTCTGCACTGTTTTCATCCAAGGGTAGCAGTAACAACACCCATCAACACGGATATTTGTAGATACTACGGAAAAGCACCAAGTTTCAGTTTGACCTGCCACCTTCGTACATTTTGTTCTGTCAGTTTTTAAAGATTTGGTGTCTTTTGGGGGATTGTGGGATGAAGACAGGTGAAACATGGCTGCTCTCACACCTGACAAAATCCTTACCTCAGTTGAACGACCTTTGCTTCCCTGCAGGGTAATGGTCGTATTTAACTAAAACAGTAAAAAGAAAACTAAAAGTGCAAGTTCATGGGAGCAGGCAAACAGGAGTTCAGTGCATTAGTAGGCACTCTGAAGTGGAGGTCATAGTGGGCTACACCTAAAATTCAAGGCGTTTCCTGAGAATGACTTACTTTGAAATATACACCCCTGTGTTCTTCCTAAATTAAACATTATTGTGAATATGACATGATTTATGAAACCCTTAATTTGTTGGTTTCATTTCCTAACACGTGTTCCAAGTGTGTTTTAAAGCTGATGGAGGAAGCAGAAGAGAGAAAAAAGCCTGCCAGAATTGGGTGATGTTTATGCTGGATGGGGGAATTTTTCTGTGCAAGCTGAGCAGACGTTTCGGCCACCAGTTCAGTCAGATTGCTTTATTGTTACCAGCTGTGGAGTCTGAGGCATATACACTCACCTTTCACTCCGCAGTTGTTTTCAGAGTCGACTAAGGATATGATTTTACAAGTGTTTCAGCAAAAATAATCACTCGACCACTACCTGCCATTCAACGCGCCAGGGGTTACATTACACTGGGCGCTGGCTCAATTGTCACGGAGAGAATGGGGTGAGCTCTCCTCGGCCAACATTACGCCGGGGCTGCGTATAGCTACCTGTTATAGATGCTGTGTTAATGGGCTTTCTAAGATAGTCTCTGACCCTGCTTGTCACACAAAAATGCAATTGTCAGCAGCTCCAGTGAGGCCAAATCATGTGCTGACAACCTGCTGCAGTCACCAGCTGCGAGGCCGCTGAGGGCTGCGCAACCGCGGCCAAATGACACCTCGCTGACCCGCTGATATTAATGCAATCAAAACAACTTATAACACAAATCAAAGTGGGTTAGGCATGTTTTTAGTTGCAGAGTCTCTCAAGAAACCTCAATGAACTTTTTCAGCGGGGTTTAAAGTTAAAGATATAAAGTTGTTACCTGCTTTTAGGAACCAATCAAATCAATGAAAGCAGCATCATGGACATACTATAGTGTCTGTTAGTCCTTACCCAAAATAAGCTGCGGTTGGTCCCGGCAAGTTGAGAAGATACACTATGACTGTGAACGATAACCATCCCAGGAGTAGGTGTCCATCCAGCATTTTGCTGCGGCTCCAGGGCAGATCATTTCGTTTCTCCTGAGTAGCTGTGTAAAATCCCTTCTTGAACGTTCAACACTTCTTATACAGAGAGGAGCTGCGCTGCGCTCCTCCCATGAGCAGAGGAAAGAGAGAGAGGGGGAGAGAGCGAGTAATATGGCAATACATACAGAGTTGAGCTGATTCACAATTCACTCTCAGGTTTCAGAGAGATAAATCTTCCCAGTTGCCTTCATTTATGATTGGCACTAGTGGGCGTTTTAAACACCATATCGTCAGTGTTTGTGCATACTGAGGTCAGTATGAGCTGGCCTGTTTATGATCAAATACTTGTTTACCATCAGTCAGTGGCAGTTTATTTCCAGTATAGCAAACCTTGAATTTGTATAATCCAGCAGATGCAGGATAACAGTTACTGGCCCTATATGGAAGTGTATGAAGTCCAACGCTAAATAAGATGTTGTAGCTGGACTTTTTTTAAATTGTTTATTTTGTGCAGCAATGTAAAGTAACTAAGTATATTTACTCCATTATTGTACTTAAGCTACAGATCAGACACTGGAACAAGTTTAACACATGTGGACCGAATTTCGAAATTGTTAACTGCTGTTCCCAAGGTCGAGAATTTAGTTTCAAATGTGAGTTATGAGATATTTAGTAGTATACTGAGTGAGCTATTTCAACATTATACTTTATTCTTGAATTTACAAACTTTCTGAGACAAATATTGTACTTTTGGTTCCACATGTTTCTGAAAACTGGAGTCACTTTACAGATTTTCACATATGATTGTAAAATATGCCCTATAAATCATCATGCCTGTGTTGACTTTGTCTGTCAAAAAAAGCATTGTATATTGCAGAAAAGGCTCCATGTTTAGTCGATTTTTGGTTAAAGATTGTCTGTTGAAGTTAAATATCAGTCTGGTCTTGCCTTTTGGAAGGCACAGCGATCACTTCTCCTAAACCATGAGTTCATCTGCAGTTCACGGTGAAGAAAGCAAATGTATCCGCAACTATAACTGTAGGCCATTTCGCAACCGTTGAAGTAACCTTTAATCACTTTGAAAAATATCATATTGAGCACCATAAATCAATTAGCAAACAATCAATCACTCAGGCAAAGTAATCTGAACCCTTTGGCAGGTCTGCTCTTGAAAATATTTACTCTTCCTACGCATTTGATTGCATAAGATTTGGAGATTACCAAAACATGAAGTTATTGTCACAGAAAATATTCTCTAACATGCAAACATTTTACTCAGTCAAAAAAGTTGCATAGTTGTAAAATGCAATTGAGTATGTTTGCAAAACATAGACATAGGTGGTTGAATGTCAGTTATTCACAGTAACATTTTACTTAAAGTGACAGCCCTACAGGTCACAGGTTTATTCTCTTAAGCACGACTGCCATAATAAACGAGGATCGGTATTACAGATGTGTTGACTAAGTTGACCTCTTGATTTGTGAACAATATCTACTGACTGTTTGCCAGCTGAGAATATCTTTAGTCAGGGACAACCACACTTAACTCCTGTATAAACACCTATCAGTGGCTCAGCTATCACCTAACCTCTTTTGTGTCCGCACACACCTTGATTTTTGGCACGTAAATAGAGAGAGAGATATCTGAACTTGGGAAGGGTCCAGGTTTTCACAGCTACACCTGGGGAGCACTGCTGCCAGGATTCAGGATGAAGTCTATTCATTCCCAATCTCAAACAATATACTGCCCGTTTATCGCAAACACAGCCACAGATGGGCCAAGTGGCTTCAAAGCCAAGTTTCTACTTACTGTGTGGGTAAACAAAATGGCACTTCAAAATAGAGATTAAAGTGAGCAAGCTTGATCATTTACAGTTGTGTTCTTCAAATGATACTGGATCTCTTGTGATCACTGAACCGTGAACAGATCACCAATTATTCAGTTTTTGCGTGGTGTGTTATTATCTGTATGAGTTAACAGGAAATGCGGACTACCTGCAATGTTGATTTTAAAGCAAAAATGTTACATTATGCGAAATTCGCCATTGAGTAAAAACCTTCAGACAGCAGCCACTTAGCTTAGCAGAGAGATTGGAACGCGTTGAAAACAGCTAGCGCTGTCCAATTGTAACAAAATCCTCCTACAAGCCCTAAACGTTTATCACTTATCGACATATCATTTCTAATTGTTTTAATCCATGCAAGTCCAACATGTAACATTCTAATTTAGGGTTTAGTCTGGGGGTTGTACATGGGGGTTGTACATGGGGCTTTTTCATGGGCGGTGTGCTCTGCCACTTTGAAATCTTGAGTCACCGTTTTTTTGTAACTATAGTCAAGCAAATATTGCTGCCGTTGGACAGCCATGCTTAATGTTTCACCCTATTTCCAGTCTTTATGCTAAGCTAAGCTAGCCAGCTGCTGATTTCTAAAGGTGCTGCTAGATACGTAGGCCTACTTATATAACATGGTTAGGCTGTATAAGTCTTTGCTGTTTGGATGCATGATTTAACTTTAAACTCATGCTCGATATCATTCACACAATTCACACAGGTGAGCACATGAAAGCTCAGGAATGCACTTTTTTTTACATTATAAGCTTGTCAGTCATTGCTAAAGGGCAGTAATTCAAAAGCCTATAGGCCCCCAGTAAGGACCGTGCTTCTTAATAACACCTGGTTTTAAGGAGATCAGCGGGAGGGTTTGTCAGTACATGACAAGAATGGACACTAATCCTAAGCAATACCCACTGGTCCTGCATGTCTCTTGAGTGGGATAATTGATTCCCACACCCTTCTTAAAACACACTCGCCCCCACTTCTCAGACCCGGCAACCGAGAAAACAGAGCTTGTTTCATTCTTGTGTCGAGGGAACATGGCAATGAGGACAAAAGCGTGTGTTTAAAAAAAAAAAACTAGGGCTCCTATGAGGGTTGAACTGAGGACTGTCATAAGTGTTGTAGGTGGTAGCATACATTTGTTTGGTAATGGACACTAATCTCTTTAGGCTGCCGGGATATTTTCCCTCCCTGCTGGTAGATATAGTCCGTTACCCTGCTCTACTATTTTTCCTGTCTCTCCTAATCTATCTCCAAGTTAACATGCATATAAATGTGCAAAATGTATTTTAGATAATAATAGCCTATATTACGGATCCTTCTGAAAATAGTCGTATCAGATGTCCATGAGAAAGTCACCCTTAAGTAACGGTGTAGAAGAAGTCAACTTGGTTTCAGCTCTAAGTGTGACTAGAATACTCAGCTCAGATTTCAGTGTTAGCCTGCAGTGTTACATTTCTTTTGCAATTACAATGAGGTTCCTCCGGGAATTGAGGTTAGTTTCTGCATCGGCTATTCAAATGAGATGGAATGTGCTATGGGACGTTGATGGAGTTTGAGGTATTTCCTTTAAAATATCTCAGAAAAGAAAAACTCCTTAAATGCATTAAAAAAAAAAAAAATGTAGCCTACAGTAAATACGCTTATAAAACACAGCAGGGCATATGTTGCATGACCATATTAAAAGGATTTAGAAAAATCCAGAAAGATGTAGGTAGAGATTATAATGCAAGGCAGATGGTATTTTGTAGAAATAATTTGGATTAAAGTGCAAAGATTCCCCTCCCTCTCCTCAGAGTCTTATGTATTAGCCTTGGTCTGACCTTGTCTTGATATCACATCCCTGGAGAGGAATGTAAATCGTATCCGTCCAATCCCAACCCAGTTACCACCAAACTCCTTGTTCTCACCACCCCTACTCCGCTGCAGGGCCACATGATCTTTTCCATGTACCAGACATAATTTGTGGCTTAGGTTTGGAGGCTGACGGTGCGTCTGCGCCACTCTGCTGTTTCAGGCGTCGGGCGCACCATGTGCAGCCGTTCTCAGGATTCAGGAAAAGTCCGTCCTCAGGGTCTGGAGAGGTTGCTGTTGTTTTTGAAAACTTGGTGAATGAGCTGTCATCCTCCTGTGTTGGTTTGATCGCATCCCTAAGAGAAAACCGATCAGATATTGCCTTAATGAACACATTTATTGAGAGTCAGGAGCAAATCACAATTCTCAACCAAAACATTAAATTGTCCTCAACGACTAGAAGATTACTGAATAACTAACTCTAGGATTCACCTTCTGTGCAGGTCCAAAACAGAAGCTGGATTTCGTAGAAGAAGCACCTTGCTATCAAAAATACACCTAGTGAAACGTAAGCCTGGTGCTTCATTTGTGGCATGTAACCTATGGTCCATGCACATTTTCTAGTGACGTGTTATGACACACTTGAGCCAAATTGTATGTGAGCATGTGGCGGCTTGTCCATTCTTGAAAGTGTTTAAGTAGGCACATCTAAGCTGCTGCTGCTGCTGTTGTGTTACCGTGGGAGGGACTATGAAATACCTTTAATACTAGGTGAAATGGTTGGTTGTATTAAAGATGATCTTCCAAAATCAATCACTTACCTTTAGTTTGGTGTGACATGCCATTAAAGAAAATGGTCTGTCCAAAAACATCTTTGGTTTATTTTATTACCATTTTCATCCTGTTGGCAGTTAAAGCTATGATCATTCAAGCATCACTTTTCCTCCCTTGCAAACAATAAAATTAATATCTGCCTCTAATATCAAACCACAGTCTGCTGGGTTTTTATTGCCAAAGCCGCATGATAAAATCCACTCTTTGGTTTCCCAGCAACCTGTGAAACACTTTGCTTGAATGATGTTTACAGAATCGCAATTTTTCTATTTGCTCTTGAACAAGCAAAACCATTCATCCAGGTTTACCTCGACTCGCTGGAGAAAGCATCTACAATGACACAACGCAGTCTCAACAGTAAAAGTAGTGACATGTTAAGAGTTGGAGCCAGGAAAGTACAGGTGGCTGTACGAAGACAGACGATATGGTAGACGTACAGTGAATGGGTCGTGCTCTTGACCAGCAGGTGGTGTTGATGGAACGTTATGATCTGCTTTATTTAGCATTAATGAAACAAGACAGAGTCCAGCAGAGCAGCTGCAGTCTGTACAGCCTCCCTCTCAGCTGATTGCGACCTCGGCTGACCCTGAGGAAAGTGTCATTGTGGAGAAAGAGCAGAGAAGAAGAGACTGAAAAAAGGTGGAGATTCAAGGCCTTACACTCTCACTCTTTCTCTCTTTCAACAGTTGATAGAAAACACTGCATCCCGATGCAGGGCTGTTTCTGTAATGAAAGCTGTGCTGTCTCTTCTTGTTTTCTGGCCTATGAAAGCTTCATCCCTCTTGCTTGATTGATTTGTGACCTCAGCTCTAACACAACTATTCTAGTCCCCTCTGAGGAAAGACCTTTTGACCGAAGGCTCCCACAACAGTTGAAGACTTCAGTTACAGACAAAATGAGACTTAACGGGTTACATGTGTCGACATATTTTAGACCTTTAGGTGCATCTATTTGCTTCTCTTGGCCTCAGCTATTGTTTGTGACTACTTTAAATTAAAGGATATAAACCAAACCTGACCTATAAGAACTTTAAATCCCCAACTACACTCATGGAGTACCACAAGGATCAATGCTCGGACCTTTATCATTATCTTTCTACATAGTGTATCTGTATGTCAAATACATTAAAAGCATCATATCTGTTTTCATGCATATATTTTTCAATTCCTACTTCTTCTTTTTTTTGGTTCTGTTTATTTCAATTAAACGCTGGAGAATCTGCATTTGGTATCGAAATTAAGCTAATTTTCATCATCATTAATCTTTTTTTTGCAAAGCACTTTGAACATTTGTTAAATCCAAACTATGTGAGTGTAGCTCTCTATATCTATAAGTATGAATTATCTTGTGTTTTTCTGATGGTGAAGAAGAGTGTTATCCAACACGTCCGTCTAAAATCTCAACTGGGATGAGATGTAGTGACTGTTAAAGAAACATATAGGGCAAAATGACGTATGTAGGTGTGCCCAAAAGCTACTAATCCAACCTCAGTGACAACAAAGACCGTTTACATTCAGATTTAGAAGTTGTGTCCCATGATTTGTCTTATCAGAAACCTTTTTACACCCTGTAATACCAAGAGGTGCGAGCAAGGGAGAGGACGTCAACGCCTGTGGTAATGCCCATCCTGCAGATAAAGTCGAAGCAGAGGCAGACCCTTTGCTTTGTTCCCATGTCTGGAGACTAACAGAGGATTACGAGGGAAAGTGATAAGTTGTTTCCAGGTGTGAGCTCGTGGGGTGTGTCACAACTTATTGAGGCCCAGCTCTCCTCCCTTTTCCGTTTGAAGGGTTGTAACTCAAACAGAGACCTGGTAGTCTGCTTTTTGTCATATTTCTCTTCTGAACATCTCCATTTTTTAAGATCCACAGAATTAAACTGCATTAACCAAACAACAAAGTAGATTGGATTGGATAGTACATTCTGAGACATATTCACTCACCTGTTTTTTTCATCTTTGCTTTAACTACAAAGCATCAACAACTGTAAAACTGACTTTTCTGCAGGTCCCATATATTCGAGAACAGAACCTCAAAAGTCTGCCTTAATACGAGATGATTGTGTTTGTATTTTTGTAATTCTATTATTATGTATTTCATTTGTATTGGTTTTTAACTTGACAGGTGCCATATAAATAGACTTGCTTTTGCCTTTAAGAGTTGTGAATATATATAATGTTTTTTTCCATTATAAAGTTCAGAGGGACAATAATAATTCCATTACAATGCTGACATCTAGTGGTGCCATTTCTTTTGTACACAACAAAGATCTTAAGTTGTTATGTTCAGTATGTTGCATCCTATTACGACCCTTGAATGCACCAATGAAAATTAACAGCTTCATGGCATATTAAGGAAAAATATTCATGGAAAGCAAGTGAAGTAATGAAAATGTGATTAGATCAATATTTGTGTAATGCATGATGTTAGTGAAGCTGTGTTCTGTCAAAGAGAGGCAGCGTCACTGTGAAGCAGAGCAATGACAAGACTCACATGTCGGACATGAATCCTTGCTAACAGGCCTTTTGCTAGATTACATCATTTTTACAGTGAGGTCATCGTGGGCACACAGAGGTGCCATGATGTCCTCCTGTTTGCTCGGTGGGGAGAACTGAATGGATGGACTGCAGAGACAGCGTGGTGTGAAAAGTGTTGATGGAGATAAAACCAACAAAACCATTTTGGAAAAACGTATTCACTTTGTCACCACTTTATATAAAAGTATGACTTGAATGATTTTTATGGTATTTAGAAGTTGAACATGCTTTACACACGTGTTAGCACTTATTAAATCTCTTGTTGACCTTCATGATCTACAGTCAGTAGCCATAAGCTGAACAGGCATCACATTTTTCACATGCATTTAACACCCTCGCTGCCTGGGCCTCTTTGCCAGTGCTGACAGCTACTGGGAGGAAAAAAATGGAAAAGTTCATAGCTGCTCTATAACTTCCAGATTTCTCCCAAACAGCTGCCCAAACCCTCGGGCTCCTCTGAGCAGCTCCACAGTGATTAACTTTGCATAAGGAAGTTCAGTCATTTAATGACAAAATCTGAAAAAAACAACATTAAAGAGATAAAAATAGATAAAACACAAGCATTTTCCGGTGTAGTAAAATTAGCAGTTGATGTAAGACTAATTAACTCACTGTTATTGCACTTAACTTTACTATAAAAATAACTTAATTGAAACTCATTTGAATCACTGGAAAGTTGATTTCTTTTATGGTGAAAAATATCCTTACCCAAGTAATATTCATTAAAAGACATTCATGATGATATCGTAGTGGATGTAAGTTCTGGTGACAGAAGTGTTACTACAATATTAATATACATTGTAAGTAAAGTCTTGGATTTTAAATTGCACTTAAGTTAAAGTGGTATCAACTACTACTTAGAGTATAAAAAGCAAAACTACTATCCTTTAAGAGTTTTATAATTAATAATGCATACACCTTAAGCAGCCTTATGATATTGTGGCTGATCTGGGAAGCCTAATTTGTAGTAATTTAGATTATTTGCAACAATTCATCATATATTTTAAAGTCATCATAGGTTATATATATGTAAAATATACAAAGTAACTTGTCACTTAAGGTATGCATTAAAGTAAAATGTACCCTATGATATTTACTGAACTTTTAACAACAAATTGAAATACTCAACCAAAGAACAAATAACTCAAAGTAGCATACAAGTACAAAACTTGAATACATGTTTTCAAGTGTTACTTTCTACCATTTGGCTGTGAAAGTCTGTCTGAAAGTATGTTGCCTTTGCCACTGTTGCAGTGCACAATAATTGCCACCAGATGGCGCTAACATCTTTAGGGTTAAGCGTATCACGTGTGTATCCATGCCAGTCATCAAAGTTTAGCATGTGGACACTTTTAACATTAGAGAACAATTGCAGGTTTGACTGAATACATGTTTTATTAACAACTATTTCCAGCTCGAACTGCTCAGGTAATCTCAAAAGCCTATACCCCAAAGTTGAATCCGAGCAAAATAAAGAAATATATTACATGCATTTCAAAATGTAATATGTATTTCGTTCCTGATTTAATATTCACAAGAGGAAGTTGGCCTCATAAATTATACAAATACACAGCCCACCATGGGGCTGATTAAGCAAGCTGACAGTTATTACTAAACGAATCGATGCAAATGGTTCTGCTGAATGTCTTCAATGATAAGAATATAAAAAAGATTTTAAAGAAACACTGCATTTTAATTAGTAAACGCATTTAAATTAACTGCACAAATGAAATGCTTATGATGCTGTTTTAATGCAACAATTTGGGGTAAATAATATGTCCCTCCAAGCCAACAAAAGTCTTGCAAAGAAACGGATTTGCCACAACTTTACATAATTAAATCATCTCTAATAATATTGTTATTAATATTATGAGTATATAGTTAACTAAACAACAACAACACGTGTTGACTCAACAAAAGTGAAATAACATTGAAGATATTTCATGAAAGAGAAACAACTGATTTGTCCCCTCAACACAGCCCATTAGTCACTGATGTTGCTCAACTAGGACAGCTTTTTTATCTCCAAGAAAGCATCAGTGCCTATAAATGGAGACACCTCCTATTAGATCAGCTATCAACAGCCACTTGACTTTGAGAATGGGAAACAGACTGTCTCCCTTTTGAAATCAGTGGTGAGCTAATTTTATCAAATATTTCGTTGGAATAAACAGTCTGGCAGCTAATCGCACAGTTATCTTTAAACTTTTATATCTGATAACATCATTTATAACAGTGCAGGAAGTTTTACCATGTGAGGAAAATTCGTTGCATTCATGCTCAAAATATGCCACTTTAAGAACACTGTTTTAACATTTTTACAGTCTACAGTTCTACAGTGTAATTTATAGATCCTACAATGTAGTGGCAGAGAGCGAAATACTTGAGTTTTTATTTCACACATTAAATAAATGCAATTGATGGCAAAACCATTAAGGATTTCTGGTGGGAAATCTATTTACATGTAGCGCTGTAGTTTTAGTGAATTCAGTGTGTATTCAGTCCTTAGGAAAAAATCCTCAACTTCTAATTTTACACTCATGGCAAGCAGGCACAAATAAAGGACTGCAGACCTTAATAATGGTCTCAAGCAATTCACACATATTTATTTCTGCATTTTAGAAGCTTCAAGCCAGGGAGTGAAATCCGGACAGGTTGTTATAGCTACGCAATCCACAGGGGTTCCGATGTCTATTTAAAACCCCTCAGACCCTCCCTCTCTCCTTTAAACAACATTATATATCACACACACTGCATGCTAATGCGACGAATTCTCAATGAGCACTAAAACACATCTTAAAATTAGCTCATTCTGTTGTCTGAGTTCAAACTGCCTGACAAGGCAACAGAGGAAACATATCATCAGAATTCCCCCTTTGGCAATACCTGCTGATTGGGTCCTAAAAACGCAAGCAGCTTTTAACTTTTAATATTTGGCTCCCGAGTTCTGCCACGAGTAGTCGCGAAAGATAGATTCTCCCTCAGTGTTTTTTGGAGGAGAGAAATAAAAATCCACCGGTGCAGATTCGTTTTTCATTTTTGTCCAATCTTCAGTTAAAATCGCAGTGCGCGTAGGAGCGCGCATGTAGGCTTTCTGCTGGAGAAGTTTTAGAGAAACTTTAAGGATGATATACCTTGGATGTTTCCTGTTGCTCTGTGGGCTTACGCATGTCATGGCAAGTTATCCCATCTGGTGGTAAGTTTTGTATTCATTATATCCCTGAACGAACGAATGGTGACATGTTATTTTAAAATGTTGATAATAATTTGATGATCCGCTTTTGTGTCAGTGTGGTTATGGTTTTTATTTCGTTTCTGACAGCAGCGGAACATTTATGTGCACCAATAGTAAAGTTTAGAGACGTTTAACAAAAGCGTTTAGGTGCTAAAGATAAAAAGTGCAATAAAAGAGCGAAAAACGTGATTTTATTTGAACACAATAGCAGAGAACAGACCTGTAGAAACCAAAACAACTTACGAAAGAACAAGTTTCTTCATTAATTCAATGTTTACTTTTTAATACTATGCACTATGACATTTTCAACATTAACGATGCAATTTGACTTAGATCAATTTTTTAATTCATAGTGCAGCAGGTGCAACGTTAGTGTGCATGCAAGTGTGTGTGTTTGTTTGTGTGTGTGTGTGTGTGTGTGTGTGTGTGTGTGTGTGTGTGTGTGTGTGTGTGTGTGCGTGCGTGCGTGCGTGTGTGCGTGTGTGTGTGTGTGTGTGCGTGTGTGTGTGTGTGTGTGTGTGTGTGTGTGTGTGTGTGTGTGTGTGTGTGTGTGTGTGTGTGTGTGTGTGCGCGTCCACTCGTCTGTGTATGGGGTCAAACAAATATGAAATGTTACCCAACAATGGTGTATTCTTTGAGTGATTTATAATATTTAAAGTAATTTCATGAGGATAACCAGCATAGCATTTGAAATACAATACCGTATGTTTTCTTATCAGACTTAGGACACCTTATGCACTTTTAACTAAAGGTCGAAGAAACGAATTCAACAGTTTTAAGTGTGATTGCAGCTTTTGCTGTAATGGACATTGTGGGTATGGGCTAATGATTTTCCCATCAGTTTCCTTCTGTTTCAAATGTCTTCGGAAATCAGCATCTGATGTCCTTTCATTTTATTTCAGTTTTTAATCACACAGAAGAACAGAGTTTCTGCAGAAAAGGCACTGGAGCAATATAAATGTTGCAGCATCCTAATTCCTCATATAAGAAAAAACTATACTATTTAGTTCAGTTGTCTTTTTTTGGTCTTACAATGTTCATCAGCTTTTACACGTTAATAACAAATGTCTTACTAGAGCTATTTTATTTTCTATCTTTAAATAGTCTGCTTTTCTGCGATGTTGGGTTTACCGTATTACTTCCCTTAATGGGGCTCCTGGTGGTAATACTGATGAGAAACTAATTACATGCACAGCTGGAAGGAAATCCTGATAAAACAGTGGGTGGAAAAAATCCAACCCAAACCAGTCCAAAGTCCTGGTTTTAAAAGTGAGTGCATCCAGTTACACTGTGTACTCCTCCAGCTTGCTGTCTACATTCTTTTTTGTGTTTTATCACCTGTTAAGCATCTTTTGCAATTTTTTCTGTTGATGCCAGTGTGTGCGTTGCCATGTTTTAGGCCTGCTGATTGACACACTTGTGCACACTGCTCAACAGAGAAAAGAGGGGCTTTATATTTCATCTCCAAAAGAGCTTTTTTTTTGTGGAGCCAGTTTTGAATGACACAATGGATGGCAGGTTTCCATTCTGTCATTGCAAAACTGCAGCAAGTCAAGAACTCACTTATATGTTGATGATTTGATATTGGAGGGTGGGTCAGGTCTTTTATCGAAGACTGTAACTACAGGAGCAAAAGAGCGGCAAATAAACCCAACAGGAGTACGTTTGCTGTATCAACAGTACAAACAATCTTTGACAGCAGAAGTAGCACATTAAGTCACTTTGAGTTGAACATTCTTGACGTAATACTAAAGTTGTTGATTTTTTCTTGTGAGGCTACTGATGTGTTTTTTGTTACATAGCAACTCATCCCAAGTCAAATAACGTGGTTCCCTTTGGATTGCGCTCAGTACAGCTTCATTGTCTCTCTGTTTCCAAACGGCGTGTCAGCTATCTAAGAGCTTTCCCTTGAGTGGAAAGCAACCTGTGATGTTTTGCTGACAGGCTATGCTAAACTTTGCTTCAAGTGGCCATCGGAGCTGCATCACACTCAACCTCTGTGCCACACTATTCTCTGGAGATCTAGATTTGTACTAAGACAGGTTCATGTCTGTCTCTACTCGACCTGCCATGACATAGCCTGGCTGCACCCGCCACCCCGCCGCCCCCTTCCCTAGTCCACCCCACCTTAGAAGATAAATACCTGGAGGTGAAAGCTTGCCGCACATTCCTTTTCCCAAACATATTCTCTTGATGTCAAAGTCGGCTCCAAGGCCCCAGGGCCCACGAGTAAAGTGGTAATTCTAAGGTACCCTGCTTGGGCTTGCTGAAATATGCATTAAACCTGTGCTGGATACACTTAGATGAGAGGGGGAAAGCCATACTATAACACAAATTGAATATTCTTTTCTTAAGTATTTATTTAAAACAATTTTAACTAAAATGTTTATTTGATATCATAAACCTCTTTTTTGACCACTTATGCCAACAGTTTGATTCTTTGGAGGGCAGCTGCTTTGAAGAATGATTTTCTCATGAATTAGAACAAAGTGTATCAAAGCACTCATATATGCCAAAACCAGCATTTAAGTGGAAATATTTGTCAGGGCTAGTATTCACCATTTTAAAACAGCTCCTTTGAAAAAAACATAAATCACCCCCGGTTGAACATGCCCTGCCCCCTCTCTTAGGCCATTTCCTAACACAGGAAGAGGTGGCATGGATTACTCAGCCCCGCTGAGACAGACTTGCGTGAGTAGAGCAATCAAAGCCCATTGACTCATGAGGGTTTGTGTGACACAGGTAGATGACCTAGCCGAAATCATGTAAAAAGACCCTCACAGGTGTAGTCTTGATGAGTAATAAGGCTCATTACAGACTCTGGTCAAAAGGAAACTCCCACATGACCTTTATTCTGCACTATGTTCTGCTGATGAGATTCATTTGGAGCTCATTCACTTGTGCAAAAGCCTTTGTTAATGATGGAGTTGATGGAAATGGCATCTAAACCTCAGGGGCGTCACATGGAGGAAAAGGAAGCAGAGGAGGTTCAATACCAGACTGACAGTAGGAGTACTACTTGTAAAAAATGCTGGCCTGCAGCGCTTGTTTCACCTGCCTTGAGTCACAGTAAACATCTCCCAATGATGATCCTCTTATGAATTTGTGCGTGTTAGGCAAACCAAAGTCTATACCAGTTTGGGATGTAGACTCAGGTTAATGCTGGGAAATATGCGCTTAAGGGTGTATGGACTGAAGAGAGGGCCAAAGAGAGGCCAGTGCTTGTTTACTGATGTATGTTGCAGACAAACTGCAGACAAATACGACTTCCTATGGACCCATTTTCCTTTGCTTGCTTACTAAACCACTCTTTTATAATTAACTAGAGCGGTCTAGCCTGTGGAAATTAGACAAAATATTCTGTGAAAACCAGTGTGACAGGCAACTCTGATATTTGCCCGGGAGAAATAACTGGTTAACTCTCAGCAAATGGTTTACAAACACCTTAACCACAGAAAGCATTAACGTGCCATATTGAAAATGAAATTCATCCAGCCTTCACATTTCCCTATATATTGGAGGTCTTCAAGGTCATCCTGTTTTTCTGCCGTCTGAAGTGGTCAGCCAGGGGTCAGTTGGCTGAGGAGATCTTTTCTTGGACTGTGAGCCTTTAAAGAAAGCAGCCTTAGGCCAGTGTCAGGAGTTTCAGTAATCTTGTTGTGATCAGCGATTAGTCCTTGAACAACAGTGAACGGGTCAACGGAGAGCGAGCTAACTGAGCGGCAAGAGACTGCACACCTGCCCTGGCTCTGCCTTTGTGCAACAGCTACAGTAACTATTATCAAGCCCATATCACTCAGGGAGGATCAGCATACTGCTGCCAGTGTTCGCTGTTTAATAGACAGTTGCAATGAAATGTAGACTTGTCTCGATTGCCAACAAGCTACTTTGTTGCTACCCTTGCCAAGGATAATAGGCACTCTGCTATTAAATAATCAAGTTGTCAGGATATTGATTTTACTGACATTTTATTTAAAAAGAACCTCAAGCTCTCCGGTCAGCGGGTCATGGATTTAAAGAAAATGTGTTTGTTCGTCTAATTACAATAATGTCTTGACATTTAAATGTTTCTTTTTAAAAAGGCTTTGCTTGCAAGTCAAACCAATTACTCACCTTTAATTTGAGCCAATAAAGCTTTCTGTGATGTGGAAAAGCCAACAGATGGTCATGTACAAGCACAGAACAGCAAAATGTTTTGTAAAAATGAGCTAAATGACATACTATTCAATGATACAATGGATATCCCATTTCTATGATTACTAGTCACTAAAAGTCCTAATTGAGAGGACATAGAAAATAAAGACAGAAAGACAGAGAGAAAGCACAAGGGAACGAGACGGAGAGATGTAATCAGTGAACCAAGTTTGCACTTGTTGTATCCCAGAATACCTTCCTCAAAGGAAGAGGGGGGTTGGGTTATGTGTTACACTTAATACACTCTCTGAAGTTTCAATGTAGGGTTTGCACTCTTATTACCCTAAGCCGAAGCCCTGTTAAGTGTGCGGACAGTTAATAACAAGGTGTAGTTTCCCAAGTTGTCAGCTTAAGGTCTATGAAGACCTCTAGATGCATTGTGGACTTTCATCTTAGACAGAAACGCTGCTTGCTTCTGTGGCAGCAGGGCTGCAATTTCAATTCACACAAAGGCCAGGTGTCTGCAGAGAGGGTAGTTGAAGGGATAAAGGATGGACGCCTAATGGTAGCATCTGATACAGCAAACAAACACAATCAAACTCAGACGCTCAATTACACTGCACCTGGAGAGGGAAATTAGTCTTCCTCTTGGGTTCTGTTAAGTCAATGGATAAAGATAGACGGAGACAATGCAATCATAACAATGTGATTTCCCCTCTCATTGTAGGTCACTAGCAGTGGGCCACCAGTACTCTTCACTGGGCACTCAACCCATCCTCTGTGGCAGTATCCCGGGTTTGGTGCCCAAGCAGCTGCGCTTCTGCCGAAACTACGTGGAAATCATGCCCAGTGTGGCCGAGGGGGTGAAGATTGGAATCCAGGAGTGCCAGCACCAGTTCAGAGGCCGACGCTGGAACTGCACCACCGTCAATGACAATCTGGCCATTTTTGGGCCAGTTTTAGATAAAGGTAATGTAACACATCAAAGACATGTGCATTGCATCTTGCTCTCTTTAACATTAGCATAAAATGCATGCAAATAACCTGTCAGTGTACATCATTCAGGCTGCCAATATACAGGTTTTAACTCCCCCAAAAGATTCCCTGGTATTTTGATTTGGAACAATCAACTGTGGTTTACTTGACTCATATCTCATATGACTAACAATCGTTAAAGTAATCAACCAAATTCAGGTTTTCCGATACCAGGATTGAAAGATTAGACAAAATCAGTCTTCTGCAGCATTTGCAAAAGTGCCACTTGCCGATAAATAGTGTTTAATTGAGAAAGAATCTCAATAACCACAAGCAAATATGAAAATACGAGAGCAACATATGTCTTAAACAAACAAACAAATTAACAAACAAATTAATAGGCCAATAGTTAAATCATGCAAGACCTATTTATATGTAAATAGTGGAGAAGTGTAATGGGTAATGCTATTAGTTAAGGCATGTGTATACCTACCAAACCTCTTTAGTGAAACCCTACTGTCCCCAAATTATATTTATGGTACTTTCTTACAAGTTAGTTCTTCAAAGCTGCTGAAAAAAGAATAGAACTGAAAAATAGAAAGCCACCTAATATATCTCTATATATGTTGATTAACTTTTCCATTAACAAATCTATATTCTCTCCGTCTTGTATTTGCATTACAAAAGCTGCACTCCCTGTGTGCATCATTCATTATGCTCGTTCAAATCCTTGTTTAAACATAGCTTGGACTGAACAAGCTCTGAGCAGCCTGTATGCCTGAAATAATGTACACAATTAGAAGAGTGAGTTCTGTCTTGTTAGAGTTTTCTTTAGGAGGGAACCCCCTGTGATTGTTCTGCTGCACAATCCTTTGAAGTGACTTACACAAGACTGTGAACCGGAGTTTTTCAAAATAAATTGTTCCCATTAGATTCTGTGATTATGTATTAGGACTTTTAAGTGTATGTCAAGTCTGGTCTACTTATGGGCTCAGGCAGCAGAAATCCCCACTGTGCTGGGAGGCATATTATGTTACCTTTTGACAGAGCCTGCCTAGCGGTTTCCAGTCTTTGTGCTAAGCTAAATGTCTGCTGTCTTTAGCTTCGTATTTAACAGACACAAGTGAGTGTATCAATCTTGTCGTCAACTCTCTGTAAGAAAGTAAATGAGGGCATTTCCAAAAAGTATTCATTTAATTCCTCATGTGAGTACAGCAGACACATTTGTTACTAAGGTATTTAGGTTTTTGTCTTTCCTTTTTGTTTTTTGTCTCCTCTGCCTAAGTCTAAAATGAGCTACAGGCTCCAACATTGAGAATGAGCGTCAAACATAAGGGTTGTGGGTCGAAGATCTTAACCTGTCACCTAGTTTACAGAAGATTGATGCAAACGCAGGGGGTTGGAGGTTACTTAGGGCAATTGCTTTTAATAAACTCCTGAGCCAGTTGATAGAAGAGGCTTGAGCTCAAGTAGGTTGCTAACGATAGGGGTTCTCAATCCAAGCCCTATTGTGGTGCAAAATGCCACCACATCGCTCCCGTTGCCGCCCCTCCAAGGCCTAAATTGCAGGGGTACTGAGCGGAAAGAGGAGGCAGCTACTGGGCTTTAGTAAATCATTTTGATTGGATTAAGGTCACTGAGGCCCTTAATAATGTGAGAGGTCAAAGTGGCTGGATTAAGTGCCTTTGTCAGAGGCCAATGAGAGTGACTCAGGGGCTCACAGGCCTTTGATAGGGCATAGTAGGAGAGGGCTTCCATTTCATTGGATTTGATTGATGCTGGTGTTTGTCTGTGCAACAGGGCCATTGTCCTCACTGGTGTCTGTTTGTCTGCGATTCAGACTGTTGTGTGTCGGTTTCCTCCTGCCTTTTTAGGGTCCAAAGCTGAAAGGAGGAGTAGGCGCCTTTATTGGCTTCAGGGGCTTAGTTCCTATCAGTTAGCCCATCACTGCCCATGCCCTCTTCATCTTCACAGAGGACATGAGAAGTTTGTTTGACGGAGGTGGATTAGGCAATGGATAAGTACTTAAAGAATAAAAACATGGACTATTACGGAAGGCCATTCGGTAAATTGAGTTGAGACTAGTTTCAAATAATAGAATTGAAAAATGTGTTAGTGTCTGCTTGGATCACTTACACAACCAAATGTAATCAGACATTGGCTTGAAAACACACAAACACTCATCGATCTAAAAGCACACTGTCACGCACACTCTTACCAAAATTCATGCATCAAAACATAAAAGAGTTACGTTTTTCCTGCCTTGAAAATGGACCCATACTTCTCCTATGTGGATGTTCTCTCTCCCTTCCACATAGCCTGATCCTCTCTCTATGTTTCTCTCTCACTCCACACCCCGAATCACGAGCCCTAGCTCCAGGCTATGTCTGTGTCAGCACTCATTAATTTACATTAACTAAAATGTCAAAACACGCACTGCTGGAATCTGCCTGTGATGAAAGGTAATAGAAAGCTGTGCAGGTGTTCTTAGTCCGTGGAGCCGATCCCAGAGCTGTTTCTGCATTCTTTACAGAACACCTACCTACTATATGGGTATAATCATGCTCCAGTTTATGAGTCATAGAATTAGTGAAGGCAACTTTGCTACAAAAAGTGTACAGCCACTATTTTACAGGTGTTACCACCCACACAGGTATAGAGATGCAGCATCACTATGCTACTTGAAACCATTAAATGTAAATGAGGTTTACAGGAAGCTCCTATTACATAATATACAAAGCATGTGGAATGGATTGCTAGGTTTCATACTTTTGGAGCTCTGACTGAACCTAATTCCTTAGTCACCTCTGCCTTGTCTGCAGTCACCAGGAAATTCACCTGATAAATTACCCTAAATTATTAAGTCCCCACTAAACTAACTAGGAAAAGGTCAGGGGATGTGGGCTGTGACCTATGACCTGAGGATGAGAAAGTGTAACTATTTAGGATGAGCTAAGAGGTCGATGCTTCTCATGAGACGTATGTCTCTCCATTCTGGGGGAGGGAAACTAGCACACCAGTATATCATTAACTCTGGGCAAGAAAGAAAGAAGGGGTGTGGTAAATGGAGTTGATGGGGGGACCTTAGCCCCACTCCCTGCTGGGCACTGCTCTGAGCACAATATCTTCGCAACCATGAGATTAAGCAGGAGAAAAAGTGCTTTTCCCCATTCACACGCCCTTTAGATTGTTTTATTAAACCATTTGAATAGGGATTTCCCCGTCTGCCGACAAGCGGGGTCCAGCCAATGCATAGTTCTCTGTTGCTATGACTTAACTTGGTCCCCACTAATCACCGGCCAGGGCAAATTTCATATAAAATATCTGGGGCCATTGTGGGACTAACACAGCGTGACAGTGGCAGCACAATAGGGGATTCAACCCCCCAGCAGGTCGTAGGGACCACTTGGCCTGCCAGGGTCTGGCAAAGTTTGGTGGAGGAGCATTGTTGGAGTAAGAGTGTCCTGAAATGCCATAAATTGGTCGTAAAATCAAGTAAAGACGGGAAACTAATGTACCGTAAGAGCTGGTGTTTCCAGGTCAAGTAAGTGCTGTTACAGGTGTTGATAACCGCTGTAAAGGTTATGTGAAACACCACACTTCATACAGAAGTAGTAGATTGACAAAAACATACTGTATGAAAAATGTAATTGTTTCTTAAACTTTTGTTGACTTTTTCCAACAAAAAACTAAATGGAACAAGGTTCACACTTTGGTTTTGAGGTGTGTGGAGTAATACCCTTTTTTATAAACCATTACATCTTTGTTATCTATTAGCACAAATATTTTAGTACTATGTTATATTATAAACAATAGATTTCAGCAACTTCAAAATATAGGTTTGCATGGACAGTATCATCATAGCTTGGCAGAGAAATATACTTCGATGAAGTTTGAGGGGATTAGACATGTTACATCATCACCAGTCTTTTTTTATGGAAATCAAGGACTTATTGAAGGGTTTGGGAGGGTCAAAAGAAAGTCTACGACCTTAAAGACCTACAGGGACACTAGGACATATTAAATTTGCCCCCATTATTCTCCTTTGCTCAATTTATCCCAAGATAATCCTCTTTTCCTCTCCCAATTGAACTCCTCGACCCCCTTATGCTCCACAGAATTATTGCCGGTCATCCATAAGGTTACATATCCAAAGGAGTTTCCCAAGGTACCATTTTGGGTCCACATTTCTTCACACCTTTCATCAATACTGACATTTTGTGACTCCAGAAAATGTATTTATATTTCTATGATGATGATACATTGTTGTGTAACAGATATTAAACTGATGTAGTTCTGTATGCTTGGAAGAGGCTTTTTCCTATCCTTGACATTTAAAATGAATGTAATAACCTCAGACACCACTAACTTGAAGCCCCAAAATTAACAAGTCATACTTTGTTTGTTTTGTGATTCATGTCTTATGAATCACTGTCGAAATATTTCAGCCCAGAGCCCCCCTTGATTGCAATAGAAAATAATTCAATATTCAAGTGAAATGATCTGTGGTGGATGGAGTAAGTGGGATGCCAGGAATGAGAGCAGAGGTTTGAATGTATTGTGAACATAAGTTACCTTGTGGGTTTACAATAGCAGTATGAAGTGGGTGGTGGAGGATGCCAGTAGACCTTTCTCTTGCATCATTGTTCCTAATGCCCTTTAGTCCTCAAACTGGTTGGAACCTGCTGTAAGGGAGGAGCTCCTACTACATTTAGCTTTATACTCCTTTTCGTTCTTTCCCTCTGTCGTTTTTGTTCTTTAGACAGAACCATGTACTGCTTATTTATGTATTTGTCACACACACAATCACATATGCAGATACACAACCCCAGATTTCACTATTGATCCTTACACCTTTCTCTACATTTCTTTAATTTCTGATTGTACATTTCGTATATACACCTGGTGTTACTATATTCTTTATCATGTTTCTAGGTATTTTTTCTTGAGATAGTGCAAGACCATACACGTACACATATCCAGGGCAAAATCCTTGTCATAATGAATAATGTTAAAGCTGGGAGCGAACAATGTCTCCTTGCTCGAGGAAATGTTGTTTGATATCGCATATATGGACACTACATTGCCATCTCCATGTGTGTGTCTCTGATTTGTCCCCACAGTGTGAGGCAGCTTCCTAACCTCTCAAAAGCTTAATTGAGTCTCTTAATTATAGGCCTGTCAGCCCCGACTCTTCCTCTCAACTCTCTGGAAGATCCTGATCCCTCTGAGTCATCAGTTAGCTATTTCAAACTGAAGCATAGAGGCCATGCTAGCCTTATTCAGAGGGTGATTGATGTCTGGGCTGACTGACCACAAACTCGGTTAGATATCTTATCTCGGTAGATACTACCTAAAGGCAACGATATTAATGGAAATCGCAGCATGTCTAGTTTGTTTGAATTGTCTTGTTGGCCTGCGTTGAAACATTTTTCTCATGGAATCACACAAGACCAAACACAAGCAGAAATCAACATGTTGTGACCATTCTCTAGCAATTACAGGACAACTTCTCTATAAATTGATAGTTGAATTGAATTAAATCCTAAAAACAATCATTGACAAGTTACAGTATGTGACATCCGTTTGCAAGATGTTAACTTTTCACTTACAGATACTCAAACTTCTCTTTTCAGCTACTCGAGAGTCAGCATTTGTTCATGCCATTGCCTCGGCGGGAGTGGCATTTGCAGTGACCCGTGCCTGCGCTGATGGTTCAGCCACAATCTGCGGATGTGACACACGCCACAAGGGCCCCCCTGGTGAGGGATGGAAGTGGGGTGGATGCAGCGAGGATGTGGACTTTGGGAGCATGGTGTCCAGGGAGTTTGCTGATGCGAGGGAGAATCGCCCTGATGCACGCTCAGCCATGAACCGCCATAACAATGAGGCAGGGAGAATGGTGAGTTTCCTAAAATGCTCTTTTTGCTGACTGATTTTCTTCTTCTTTCAGATATTTCACTGACACCTAATTTTTTTTATCCTTAGTCCCTCAACGACAACATGTTTCTCAAGTGTAAGTGCCATGGGCTGTCAGGAAGCTGCGAGGTCAAGACGTGCTGGTGGTCTCAGCCTGACTTCAGAGTTATTGGCGACTACATGAAGGATAAGTATGACAGCGCATCAGAGATGGTGGTGGAGAAACATAAGGAGTCCCGTGGATGGGTCGAGACCCTGAGACCAAAATACAACTACTTCAAACCCCCAACAGAGCGCGACCTGGTTTACTATGAAATCTCACCCAATTTCTGTGACCCCAATCCTGAGACCGGCTCCTTCGGCACCCGTGATCGCATCTGCAACCTGACGTCCCATGGCATAGATGGGTGTGACCTGCTGTGCTGCGGCAGAGGTCATAACACAAGGACTGAAAAGAGAAAGGAGAAGTGTCACTGTATTTTCCACTGGTGCTGCTACGTCAGCTGTCAGGAGTGTGTGAGAGTCTACGACGTGCACACCTGCAAATAAGGACATATGATTCCTGTCTTTTCTCACCAAAATTGAAAGACTTCAGTTGGCCGATTCACAAATACAGCAACTTATCTACAAGACATAAGAGACTGTAAAGCTGTGCGACCTGTGCATGTACTCCAGTGGCAGGCGGCCTTGTGCTTTGTGCTGAAAAGAGCCAGTCCCTGCCTTGATCAACTGAAAGTGTTGATTAGATGTTGACATCATAAAGCGCCATTCATGTGAACTGATATGATGGCGATGATGACAACAATGTTGATATCTCTAGCGATGACGAAAGACTTCTGATGTACTGATGTAGGAAAGGAGAACTGTGGGCTGATTGACAAACACCATATTGGTGATTTTTTTTTCTTTCCTGTATTCCAAGTAGTTAATTTGTTAAGAATAGTACAGCACTGCCAATACTTTCAAGTCAATGGGGCAAACAATGAAAGTGTCACATGTTCTTATGTTTATTCATAAGTTGTTTTTTTCCAACATGTTGCCAACTTACATGACACTCAATAGCATGCATTCTCCTCCTCAACTGTATATGTATGTGTATATCTGAAAACTAACATTGTCGTTGTGTGAGTGAGTTTTTTTTAATAGTGTTAATATGTTACTGATGTTTGGGTAAGAATGCACTTGCACCTGAGTGAATGTAGTTATTATGCTGCAATGTGTTTACATGTGCTCAAATTAGTTAAGCTAACCAGTTAATATTTGCTTTCAATGACAATATGAGCCGTATCAACTGAACAATTTCAAAACAAGAATATACACATTTCCGGAAACACCTAAAAACACTGGAAGCTTTTTCTTAAAGGTGGGATAGGTAAGTTTGAGAAACCGGCTTGAGATACACTTTTTGTTATATTCCATGGAATGCTCTTAACATCCCGATAGCAATGAATATCTGAAGTGCTTTGACAAAAAATCCATAAAAACATGTCATCTCTGGAAGCCGTAGTACTGTAAAAAGCACGACCAATCATTTGAGCCGGCCCGGCTAAAGTAACTGGATGGCCTACCTGCCTGTCAGCCTTCCATCTGTGCACAAACTTATCTCGTGCCCTCATTGGTCATGTGCGCGTTCGTGTGTGTTGGAGGAGGGGCTCTGTAAGGAAGTGGCAGATTTTTTCCGGCTGTGTATTTTCAAATTCTAGCGCACTCGAGCTGGTTTCTCCAAAATTATCTACCCCACCTTTTAAGAGTAACAATGCTTTGAAAAACACCAACAGTTGTGACCAAAGACAAGAAAGTGAAACCCTGTGCGTCTGCGGTAGTCAGACGGCTGTAAATAAATCTGAAAGGTCAGCACTTGTTGAAAAATATGAAGCATGTTCTCCTTGTTTTTATCAGTATTAGCAATGTCTCATGGGACTGGATGTGGGGAAAGCTGTTATTTATAAAAGGGATACTCCCACTATATTTTTGTTTTATTTACACATATATAACATTCTTTTATTTGGTATTTGATGGAATAGAGATCCATTCTGAACTCCCCAGCATAAACAACACAAATGGCAAAGAAAGAACAAAATAGGCTATATCATAAGAGCTCTGTATAATGCAGTTTAGTTTGCAGTCGTGGTAAAAATCCTCACCAAAACTTGTGCATGAGATGATTCTCAGCATTGGCTTATGGTTCTCCAACTTAAACAACAAGCAGCATCACTGAAACGATCAATTCTTCCCTTATTTTAATGCTGCTAAATAATGATAATATGTTGTGTGTATGTGATTGTGTATGTGTGTGTGTTGATGTCCTTACATACAGTATGTTATTGTCTTTTTGTGTTCATTGTGTATTCTTGCATGTATTTGATTCTTTCTGTGAAAGAAACCTATCATATGTAGTTTGGAGAAAAAAATGTGAAGTTCTGACTAATTGTTACATACAGTAATTCCCATTTTAACCAAATAGACCAAAATAGAGTTTATGTTATTTTAGTTGCATATGGTTTTGTAGTCATGCTAAACATCAGAGCAAAGATGATTTATGTTGCCCTCCCTTCATTTGAAAAGAAATACAACAAAGTATTTATTTATTTGGAAAGTGAAAAACTACTGAAAGATGAGACAAGTAACAGAATGTTTATGAAAGCGCCGCCTGCCATTTCACTGATAACTTCAACTATAAATGTGTAAAGTTACTGATAAGTTATTGTTTACAGCCAATGTAATGCTACGTCTCAGGCATGTATATTTTCATTGCCCACCATGACTCTTCATCTTGACTGAAAATATACATGAGCAGCCATAATCAGTTTCACATTTTAAGTCATCTTAATAAAGTACACAGCAGCCATTATTAGTACAAGACCTGTTATAGTGGTTCTATTACTGTAAACTTAATTTGTGATTGATTGCTTGTGTGGACAATTTGCTTATTTTTTCTTAAAATCCAAAGTTTTGTACAAACTAGTTTTTTGTGTTTTTATGGATTTCTAAAATTTGATGTTTTTTTATAATTATTTATTTTATGCTATGTACATATTAGTAAGTAAAAGTATATATTTGCAAAATACATTTTTTTTAAACAGTGTTGTGACTTGTAACGCTGTAGCCTTTTTACCTCATCTCTGTTTTTTCACTGACTGCACACAGGCCTCGTTTGTCTTACTGCCTGTAGTAGATTTCTAAAGTTAACTCTGTAACACCAAAATAAAGCAACATAAACAACCAAACTTGTTCTATTATCTATGAATGAAGTGCACGTGTGATACATTATGATGTGGATTTCAGCGAATGATGAGTGCCAAAAAATAAACACAGCCACTGATGGATCACTGAACTCTGGGACCTGAAAGAAGGCTCCTGAACGCTGGGGCCAGTATCATACACATAACATGAACCTTAAGACAACCGGGCAACGTTAAATAAGTAGGTAACATTATTCAGTCTCTAGATGCCTTTGACAATTAAAACAAGCGCAATGACACAGTGTTCGCTGCTTTTAGGATTACAAACAAAGGTTACAAACTCAACTTCTGAAGGGTGCAAAGCAATGGTAAAAGGTTGAAGTCTGTGTTTGAAACTTCTAAAATGAATTGTTTAGGAGTACCCTCACTGAATTAGTGGTACATAATAATGGCAACAGTGTCCAGGTCATGCAATGGTCATGCAATGTCTTTTGACTTTTTATGCACTCAACAAGTTCATAAATGCATTGCAGATCTCAATTGTGAGAGATTAAGATAGTTCAGACAACAGAATACTGTATTTTACATTTTACTGATTCAAAGTATGCTAATTTTAGGGATACGTGGTGAATCCAGATTCATTACATGTCTTTTTTATTTTTTATCCAAAGCGACTTACATACATTCAGTACTGTGGACAATCCCCACAGGAACAATTTGGGGTGAAGTGTCTTGCCCAGGGACACAACAACATGCTGACTGCATTGGGAATCGAACTTGCTACCCCCTGATTTGAAGTCCAGCACTCTATCCACTGAGCCACAGCCGCCCCGTTTCAGATTCAGCTGACTCAAACAGTTGGCAATCCTTAAAACAAAACAAAAATCTCATCAAAATAAAATATGTTTGGCAAGATAAACAGAAGCAATTAGACCACTATACTGACAGGTCAACAAGCTTTGAACCCTTTTCATGGCATGTATGTAGGTAAGCCTATAGCGAGCACAGAAGACACAGCCACGAAGTTCCCATGTGTAATACCATAATCGCCTGCAAGACTGTGTCTGCAGACGGCCACGGATAATGCTGATGCCTGAATGAATGTGAAATCTAATCACAGTCACGCACTCAGAATATGGACAAGTTGTCAGTCGTGAAGACTAATAGATTTAGGCCATAATGCCCAAACATGGGCTGTGGATCCACATTTGACGAAAGAAGAATAAAATAAAGCTGGGCTTATAATGTGATTCCTGAGAGACTGCAGAAGCCAACTGTGCTTTTTGGAGAAACAATAATACCAGAGAAGAAAAATGCGATGAGAGTTAAGAAATAGATGGAGCTTTGTAGAAGAGAAAGACCTGATCTCAAGATAGATTAGGGGTTGGATGTGAATAGAGCCCACCGGTGCTCCAGCTCAGCCGCTGGACCCCTGATAGTCTTTGAGCCGTGCAACAATGTCACCACCAGAGGCCAGGTCTCACTGCTATCTAACCCCATTATCTCAAAGAAAGATTGATACACACCCCCTCCAGAGTGGAAGCACCACAAAAAGTGATGCCCTTCCGTTTTCATTCATGTGGATTCATTAGTCTGCCCACCCCCACATCATTCTATATTTTAAGCCTTCTTTCACAGTTTGTCCAATGACTGAAACTCATTACTTTGGAATACTTGTTTTTCCAGACATTCATAAAAAAAATGCAATGGCATTTAAATCCTGCCTCATGATGGGAAATGAATAAAGACTTGTTGAAGACTCTGTGGTGTATAAAGCCCTGGGAGCCAGCCAGGTTCAGGTTTGGTTTAGTGACTGGGAGGCTGTCAGAAGCTCATTCCACACCTCGACCTTTGACACTTTTCACACCATCTGAATGGGAGAAAACAAGTACAAAACATGAAACAGATCACAGGATGGACAGAAACTCTGGGCCCTGCAGCAACGCTTTCTTTTGGCTGAAGGAAATGGGCCCTTCCCTTCAGACCAGACCCACCTAGTAGCTTTGTCACCCAAGTGAGATGAACCTTGTTAGCAGATACTTGCCAGAAGAAGCTAAGGTGGCTGCAGTGAGAGAGATGGCATCCTGACTGTGAGAACTTTGACGCGACGAGAGGCACCACCCAATAACCATATAAATGGGAGACAATGAAACTAATTGCAATCAGTGTCCTTCTTTTTATTTGATGTCCTGAGGTTCGCCCTGACATTCACAGGAGACCATTTAAATAATGCAGAGTTGTTGTTGTGGGGCAGAGCGGCATACAGTGGGGTGGTGCAAAGGCCCACACTCAGATGACATGATTCAAATACTCCTACAGAAGTAACACTTGGTGACAGCCAGCTTTCACTCTTCCCGAGGTCTTTTGATGTTGTGAAGATGAAAATGACTTATAACAAACATACAGACTAGGATTGATAGCTATTATGTTTGAATTGAGGTTTTATCTGCATGACGAAAGCAGAGTTGTTTAAAAGTTGATATATCAGAGAGCAGCTGTAATGCTGACTGCAGCTTTAAAGAATGTCGTTCTCAAAGCTCTTCTTGTTTCTAGGTCAAACACAGCAAAGGTGATGAGCTAAAGTTGCACTACAGAGAAGTGTGTGGGCATTTCATTATGTTACTGACTTTGAAGCCTGTCTTTTGATGTCTATGTGTTTTCTGTCTGAAATGAGATCATTCCCTTGGATTCAGTACATGTATTTAAGACATTTAACACATCGGACCTGCCAGATCGTAAGATTATTACAAATAAAATATTTGTATAAATAAATATTGCGTAGAAAAATTTGAGCATATTGCCAGCTTTCATTTGAAAAACTGTCCCATGTTATTACTGTATTTGACTCAAATTATACTAATGCAAACTAACCCCGCGGTAAATGACTTTAATTTGCCTCATTTCTTCTGTTTTCATATGGCCTGCAAGTGATATTTCTCACTTCTATTTTCTAAATAAATAGATCCTGACAACACTCGCACCTTTACCCAACACTTCCATTAAATTCTAACTTAAGATCCACGAATGTGTTGTTTATCACACAATACTAATCACTTTTTTTTTGCCTCTTTTGTAACATTAGACACACTACACTCAGACAAAATAATGTTCTACAGATAACTGTGTCGACACAAACCGTTCTCGGATGGAAGCATCTTAACATCTTCAGCAGACATGTTCTCTTTTACAGCCAGGGAGGGGAACGTGTGAAGTGTGTCACCTACCATGAATGAGGATGATGGGTGATCTGTAAGATTTCTATAGAGGACAACCATCATCTGAAGAGATGTGGCACCTGTCAAGCAGCCTTATCCCTGTTTGAAGTGCATGTTTGTATTGTTGAAGCCAACAAAGGACTTTTTGCCACCTCTGTACTTAGAAGAGAACATTAGTCAAACTAGGGGGGGGGGAACTAGGGGGATGATATGGGGGACGTACTTAGGCTCTATACGGTGTGCAGGTGTGTGTTGAATGCACATGCATGCTTATGCATTCAATTACTCAACTGACTGGCCTGACTTCAGTTTTAGGAAGAGTAAGGGAGCCCTCTGTGTTCAGGTGTGATGCTATAAGATGTGGGCTGCTAGTGGTGGTGGGCTGCAGAGCCTTGGAGGTTGACAAGGGGTCATCCTGCAGATCAATGCAGGCCTGGGTTGTAGTAGGGAGGAGGAGGCTGACATGATCACTCATTAGTCACCTTTTCACCTCTCTGTAGCTCAGAGCGGTTCAGCAGGTAGGAAGAGCATGTTTGCATTTCCAGAAGCATCTTCACTCATCATTTGTTGTGTTCTAAGATTTTATATTTAAAGGACTGCCATGAAAAGTCATTCCTAATTGTTGGAGTCGTAATTGAGTTATTATGTGTGTCTTTTACACAAATACAAATGTACAACTTAATAATAAACATATCCTTTTAACTGAGGCTTTGAAAAGTATGTCTTGAAGCCACATAAAGCTCTACAGGTAAATAATAAAAAATAAAAATGTTTTTTTCTTTGCAGATTAAAAGTCTTCCTACACTTCTTTGTCTTCTGTGTGATTTTGTTGTGGTTGGCATCCATACGTTTTGCACCACCACCTGCCTTGCTGGGCTGTGTCTTGCCCCATCTGATCTGGCAATGAGGAGGCAAGGTCAAAGAAGTTCCTGAACGTAAAGCATGTGGGAATAGGGAAACTGTTCCTGAAATGTAATACCAGTTGTTAACTGTTGACTATATGTGAAAGATTCCTAAAAAACTAAGTAATTTATATTTCAGTGTTTTAATACGTTTATTTCAGAAAAGCTTAGCAGAGATAAAAAACATTTAACTTGTGAAACACTTGTATTGTTTCAATGAACACTTCAAGTAACCTCTATGTAAATGTAGCGACGCACAAAAACAGAAAATACCCACAAACATCCTTCAGTTTTCGGTTTCTTTGCATCTTTTCATACAATGTCTCCACTTGCAAACAACTAATGCAAAGAAAGAATTTGATTTACGTTATACTGGTCAATGGTCAATGCTTTAATCAAACATTACCGATTCACAGGCTTGATTCTATTTTCTTATTTGTAATTCTTTTTAAAGTTCTATTGTTGCTAATTGAAAAAAATGCCTTGATTGAAAAGAAAAGCCAAGATGAAAAGGGAATAAAAGAGATGCATGCATGTCTAAATTGATCTGCATTATGTGGACATGTACTGAGTGAGTGAGATTGGGTGTATCAATTACAAGGTGACTAGCAGGGTAGAGGAGCGGGGTTATCATTAGCAGGGACTGGCGCTGGCCTCTGGTAGTTCCAGTAATTACCTCACAAAGGGTGGTGCTTGCCTTCCCACTGCTTTTCCCACACTGCACTCCAGGCTCAGAATTCCAATCGGCCCCAGACCTGCAATCTCCTCGGTTTTAGACAGCAAATTACTGACAAGTCCCATTCTTCACAACACTGTAATTGCTTTTTAGTGCTGTTTTTATTGAGGCAACCCCAACCCCCTTGCCCTTCCCTCAATAAAGCTAAGTCAGGGAAGGGGCGAAGGGTTAATATAGATAGCATTAGTACCTAATTGGAAGGTCTCGGCATGCAGGAAAGTTTCATATAAGTCCTGTCATCGTTTCATCTTATCCAGACCTTGATTGATAATACCGGTGATTCGGTATTTTATGTAGTTTGTATAGTGATCAAGAAGGATGTGTTTTCTTTATAAGTCATACGTTCCATATTCGTCATGAAGGTAGATGAATCTCTGTCTGCTCCAGAGAAGTGATGTAATTTAGGCTCTTCACATCCCATACAAAGAGAGGCACTGAGCATCTTGGCTACTCTACGACATATATCACTTTGTGTTGTCTTTCCCACCCCTGCGCATTACTCTCTCAATGTATTACTTTGTGGAAATCATTAGTCTCCATGTCAATACAAGCTCGGAGCAGAGAAAACATCTCATTATGGGACTTAAAGAGATCCGTAGCATTCTCGGCTCCGTCAAGCTGTTCTTCCTTTCTTCAATATATTTTCTTTCCTTTCACTCAGAGGACAAATTCTCAACGTTCCAACGCCGGACAACCAAACAGTTGCCATTTGAAATGAGAAAAAGAGGAAGAATGGAAAATGGCCGAGGGATTAGAGGATCTAAACAGGATAAAGGGATAGGAGATTCTTGGTGTGATCCAGTTTAGTTTGAAAGATGGAGGGTCTTAACAAGGATTTGAGACTTTAGAATTCATTGTGCCATTATTTCCATCCTTTGCAGTTTCAGCTAAATTGTTTGCCGTTTTGTGGCCCAGTACAAGCCCATAGATCTAAACATGTTGACATGCAGCTGAGCACAATGTTTGTAATTATTGTAACACAATGTGCCTGTTATCCCTTTTTTCGGATGTATACACATTTCCAGGTTGTTTCCCACAATTTGTAAATGTAATTGGAAAAATCCATTCACCTTGTAGGTTTTTCAGGTATTCATCACCCACAACAATTTATAATAGCCCTCAAGAAGTTTGTTATAACTTTAAAAGGGACAAAACACAAAGACATTATAGGCCAAATATGTAAAAGAAAGAAAATGTCATATGCAAAGATAAGTTAAGTATGGTTTATGTGATGAAATAGATTCACATTCCTCCTTTTTTTTTGTCAAGGCATCAAACGTGACCACATCCTCTCTTTATCAGGCTGAGCAGCAAAGTGCCCTAGGGGTACAACCAGCAATTGACTCGGGTAGCAACCTAATTCGCCTGTGCCCTCATGTGTTCATCTCCCTGTCAGTCTGAGCAGGTTGACACCTCTGACCCTGTCACGGGTGTCAAATAGCTTGTCAGAGGCCTTCAATAAAGTACAATGACAAGCCCTCTAATGCATTACCGCACGAGTTCCAGCCAGAAATGAGAGGCTGTAGCCTTTCCAGCCTCAAGGCAGACAGGTGCACCGTCGAGCAACACACACACACACACACACACACACACACACACACACACACACACACACACACACACACACACACACACACACACACACACACACACACACACACACACACACACACACACACACACACACATGTATATACACACTCAAACACACCGGACACAAATAAGCTCTCCCTATCAAAACAATCACCAACAAAATGATAGTATATCAACCTTAATATTATTAGAGTAAACCCAACTTCCCCAAAATAATGCGGAATTATAAAATGTTGAAATTATCATTGTGTTTTTTGGCCCTTGGCCCGCACACGTGTATCCAATGTTCAAAATGCATCTAAATTCATTACTCAATCACTTTAGGATTATCATTGAGGGTCTGACATAACCAAAAGAGATCAGTTGTCAGTAGCAATAAAAAACACCATACTTGGACCACCTTGGGAGCATGTAAGGCCTGTCACCATGAGGCCCCTCTAAAGGGCCCAAAGGGCCACTTACAATCAACCTGTCAATGTCACGGATGCCTGAATTTTGAATAATAAGATGAGACCGTGTTAAAAATCATTTGGCATTAACATGACAAGTGAAGAATCCTATGTGCCAGATCTGGACACTACCTGGTTTTGATGCCACAGGTTTTGGTTGGTGCTGGTTTGTCCTTAAGGCCCTGCTTCAACATGCTGTACATTCCAAACAATTATCTACCCCAGGGTGCAACAGGTTCACACTTAAATCTTTGATGCCTCCTCCAATGGGATATAGCTGGATTTAAAACAGGGAGCAGGGGTGGGACAACCCTTAAAAACCTGTATACATAGCAAACATGAATCAACTTCAAACCAACCCACTGAGGGAAACAAAAAAGTCTTTCAAAGAAATACTTTTATCCTCAATGTTGTTTCATCTTGCAATGGCTCGTCATAGACCATGTGGATGCTTGAAGCAAGTTTCAAAGAGCAGAAGTAGACTCAAATATTACACCAGTCAAAATGTCCTTTGACTTCATAGATGGTGGTGACCTTAAATGCAGGTCACTAAAAGGGTGCTGAGACCCTTCAAAGACATGGACCATGGTAACCTCACGTCTAACCAAGTCATCCTTTAGAAGGAAATCCAGCTCCCTGGCATGGACGTTGTGTTCAATGTGTACCCTTACACCTTGCCAGTACACCCCTTCCCTGCAAGCCAGCGATTCCCATTCTTAATGCAGTCCACTCCCACACTAGAGGCCCACATGAGATTTCTGAGGAAGTGCGTCCTTGAAGAGCTTGTCTCAACCATCTGTCACGGATGTCCCTGGACATCTCCCATTGATACTTATGGCTTCCCCATATACTAGAACAGGGGTCATTAATATTTGTATTACATCACAAAATGTAAATCAGTAGCACGAGCAACATTTCGATTAAAACAAGCCATGGTTTACCACCATCTTCAAAGGGTCTTACCCAAATGTATGGTCTGATTTGCATTTACACTCTTCATTGCCATTAATCTGGATCGCATTATTGCTTTTGTTTCCATTAACTGTGCTGTCAAAATACATGAGAACCATTTTTATGCGGCAATGACTCAATATGCAATCGAATATTTCCGCATTTGCCCAGGGCGGAGTGCAAAATGTTATGTAAATCCCCTTAACGACCTTTTCAGGCTGCGTACAATCACCATACAAAGGTGATTGGCAGCCGACACTGGTGCACATTTATCCTTTTGCCCCAGCCGGTCTCTCTCTGTAGCGCCCCCTACTGTGCGAGGCGTGGGGTAGGGTGCCCAGTGGCACTTGTTGCCAATGGATGAGGCCAGCATGGGTCCTCTCATGGCAACGATGCTGGTCGTTGTAATAATGTTTGGTTTGTTTCCTGCTTCACACCTCCTTTGGGATTTTGCCCGACCTATAATCCAGGACATGAGACGCAGAGGGAGGCATCCCATGCCTGTCCATCTGAGTTCCAGCCCTGCTTAGCCCAAACCAGCTCCTTTGTACGATTCACACAGCAGTCTATTGGTTGCCTTTGGGCCATTTAATAATGTGCTTCTATTATCATGATTATTATGATTATTGAAATGCCACACCATATACTGTACTAAAACTCAACAAGTTATTTGAATAATGTTGTATTTGAGATTGTGAAGGCCCAAAACTTTTCAAATAAAACACTTCCTTATGCCTCCACACACATTCCCTCTGTCTCTGTCTCTGTCTCTGTCACACACACACACACACACACACACACACACACACACACACACACACACACACACACACACACACACACAAATTCATGCACAAACACCAGATCAGCGTTCCCAAGCCCCTCACTGAGCGTTTTTATCCTTGCAAGGCCTTGTCTCAGAGGGGAGTCGGCCCCTACTGAGATCCTTACCCACTTCCTACTGGGAAGCTTGTTAGCTCCTTGGCATCCCATTTCCTTTCACAAACTGCAGACAAGCCACTCTTTGCCGGATCAGCCATACATGTACATTGATTTAGGCATGACTGACTCAGCGACTTGGATAATGCCTCTCAGGTAATACAGTAGTTTGTATACATTGCCCAGAAATGTCAAAAATAAAATGTCTTGTTTTAAAGGAGCTATGTAGAATCCTACTGTAGCTGTGCCGCGCCCCCCAGGTGGGGATAGGTGTTCTGGGAGCACATTTGACACAAATAAACAAGGGATTTAAAAAGAAAGAGAGAGAGAGAGTGAGTGCACACGTGCGGAAAAAACGTTGTCAAAGCTTTGATACAATTGAGGACATAAGAAGTTGTTTGTGTGTTTGTGTGTGTGCTTTGGGGGGGTAACAAATACACCCCCTGGTTTCCTATTTCTAGTCCTGTGTCCGCACATCACAACTGTCAGTGGGTAGTGAGATATGAAGCCGAAAAGGAGAAACCGCGAAGGAGGAGAGCCATTCAAATGGATATTACCGCTGTGTTTGCCTGTGGAGCATGGAAAGGTGGATTTAGCACTACCCCTAGGATCTGTACTGTGCATTCGGCTCACGGTACGTTATAAATGTATATTATGACAATGTCAACCCAATAAAGTGTTTTGTTTTAATTCCAGTTATAATCGTTATACATAAAAAGATAGGTCAGCTGCTATTTGAGATGTTTTTTAATCTGGACACAATCCAGTTGATTTCTGAGCAATATTTCTGCCTGATATATCTTTTTGAAGCACAATGACAACTCGTCTAAGGAGATTTTCAGCCCTCAGGCATAATTTTTCAGCAAAGGGATTATCTCAGAGTCCAGATATGTGAATTGGCTACGGCAGAAGTTACAGGTGTTATAAGATATTATTTTAACAGCTTTCATTGCACGTGTTTCCCCCTGATCTCTGTTGTCACACCTCAACACCTGCACCTGTGCTCTGACTCTGTGCAAAGAGGAGGATCGGGGGTTTGACTTTAGTTGCTGAATGGAGAATCACCAAATCTAGCAACAGGTTATTGCAACAGTTTACTTTTTTTTGTATCTGATTCTACTGTGTTGTATTTTGTAGTGAGGAATTACAGAACAGTGCAGAGTTAAATCTGTTATTCTGTGATGTTTTATTTATTTTATTTTTTGCTGTGGTTTAAACAGTATTATGGTCTAGCTGATTCAGGTAGCAGAAAAGGAAGTAACTAACCTGTTCTGCATCACAAAGATGAAAAACAGGTTTCTTTTAGATGTCATTATTTAAGAAAATTGTTTTGCAAAAAATTAAAAAGTGATTCACTTTGAAAACACTTTTTTAATCCATCTGCACATATATATATATATATATAACGGATTCCTTTTTTTCTTTTTAGAAAATAATATCCCCCCTTTATTCTCCATTATATTACTCTACCTCCATCCTCCAACCCTCTAGAGTAGACCAATCGAACAGTGCATTGTGAGAGGTTGCAATTGTTTAAGAATTTTCCAATTTCAGAAATGACACGCACTCGTTTTTCCTTAATAGGCAATTAAAGTACATGACTTTGTTTATCAGTCATTATAATAACATCCTTAGCAATACATTAGTACCAAGGATAACAATTTGTTGTGATTGGAGTCTTTTCCAATGTAAAATCAGAAAATACTTTTGCACCAGAGTGTGACCAGAACATGTGAGTGAAGTCTGCTGGAGAGCGTCTGTCACGAATATCAGAGAGGTTTGGATAAATCTTTGTTAATCTAGCTTTGCAAAAATGGATCCTATGAAGTACTTTGAACTTAATGATGTTAAGCCATGCGCAGGAGGCAGATACATGTATTGCATCAAATGCATTTTCCCACTATTCACCCATGTATTCACCTCATAAATTAGGAGTGCTGCATAGGTTTAAATGGAGGGCTGTGAACCCAATAATGTTCTTGTCTAGAGCAGAGACTTACAGGTTATTTTAATGTTACCCCCCGAACAAAATGTAAATGGGCTGAATCAATTGAAGAAATAAATGTTTGAATAGAAAAATGGGTTAACATTGAATTCTGTATAAGGGGGGCACAGTCCTGTTAATAGGTTATATAAAACCTTAAGAGAAGGCTACGAGTAGAAATGTTTTGTAATGCAAATGTGATGTTCACAAGTTCCTAATTCTCTAGTTGTTTAAAAGTTGTTAAAGTAAATAATGATTTGAAACATTTCTGTTTCATTGCACCACGGCAAATAGATATTGAAAGCAGAGTTAAATCTGAGTATCTAAACAATTGCTTCTCTGTAAACACCTTCCACACACACATACAAAAGACAGCAGTTGCTGTGAAAATATGCTGAGAGCGATCTCTAAGGCATTTGGCAGGGCACAACCACAAATTATGGAGGCAGAGTGAGACAGCATTATGAGCCTTCACTGTGTGGTCCATCACCAACTATAGACCCTTTCCCCTCCCGCTGCTCTCTCCTGCCCTTCTCCCCTCCTGCTGCCCCCTCTGCTGGGGGTAGCAGGCATAGTTGACCCTGGTTAAAATTCAACCAGCCCAACAATAACGCGGTTAGACTTTCCCTTAATGAGATGGTCACGCATCAAAAGGAAGTGGAAGTAGCAGCATTTGAAAACAAATACCTCTATAGAAGATTAATTTAAACAGTCAGACTAGGAGAAATATCCATACAGATTGATACCACCTAAATGAATCACCCTATAAGACCTTGGATGCTTGGTATCCGCTTTATTATGCACAAACCACAATTTAGAAGTTATTGGCCTAAAATAAACACAGCATATTTACCTGTAAGAGAAACAACTAACAATCTGTGGCATCCGAGACTTATTGATAACAGTGACTGACAATACAACACAATTCTAATTATATATGAACACATTGATTAATTAGATTTATTAATGAAATATTGTGGACAAGTAAATACCAACAATAATATATAAGTATATTGATACTACTCTATTCAACGCATCTAAAACCAAGGGGGATCCTTCTCTTATCTTTGGCCTATTTATTGTCTTTTGAAAGACATGCCTGACTACAGATTGTATCCTATTTGTTGTTTGTGCAAAACCGTTGTGCTATAATAACAAAAATAATGTATCAATATATGCTCTACTAATTTAATTACATTTTATTATGTATGTCTGTGTTTTGATGCGATAATTCCCATTTGTCGCTTTTAACTGTCCTTTAAATAAACTTTACTTTAACACAAATTAGCATCATACACTGCCATGCACACTTAACATAACATAACAGTAAGATAGTAGAACAATGTAATCCCATATGCAGTAGTTAAACCACCTTGTAAACAGTGAACTAGGCCTAAATCATCATTATTTCATCATATCAATTGTTATAGATGGATGACAAGTCTCTCTTGTCTTAAATCAATATTAAACTATTTCAAACAGTGAACACCCTTGTCATGTTTGAATGTATGAATACAAATTAATTAAAATTAATAAAAGTTAATTACAGAGGTGGGAGAAGTACTAAGATCTTGTACTTAAGTACAAATACAAAACTACTAGTGAAGGAATACTATGTTACAAGTAGATATCCTAGTAAAAGTCCAAAAGTATTAGCATCAAAATATACTTAAAGTATCAAAAGTTAAAGTAGCCTACTAATTATGCAAATTGGAACATTTCAGAATAACTTATTGTGTTTATCAAAGCTGGTAAAGTTGCTGCTAGCTGTACTTTGTATGCTGCAGGGTAGCTCGTGAATGTAACTCCAGGTGTATAACTAAAGTCTTATTTAAGTGTTGTTTATGTTTCACATTATTAATCCAAGTCTGCAACGTAGCTAAAGGTATTAAATAAATATAGTGGAGTAAAAGCACACTATTTACCTCTGAATTGTAGTTGAGTAAAAGTACAAAGTAGGGGGAAAAAATCGATTTACTCAAGTAAAGTACTGTCCAAATTGCAATTAAGTAGAGTAGTTGAGTAAATCTACGTAGTTACTTTACCACTGGTTAAATCCGGGTTAAACCAACAAGGTGTCAGCGGTGCTTGTTATTCTTCCCTCCACCGCAAGGGGCGACATTTCCTGATCGGACGATCACGGAAGTTGAGCTGGAACGGAACCTCTGACGTGTCAAAGCGTCGCCATTTTCCTGAGGAAGGAAACGCCTTGAAGAAGGAAGGAAACATCAACTGTGTAAGTGTGTAAAATAGGCTTAAATTAAGCGAAAAATTGGTAATTTTTCACCGAAGGTCACGTTGGTCGCATCAATAGCTATGCGTTGTTTAGCTGAATCGTCTCTGTGACTGCGTTTCCAATAAGTTATCCAGGACGCCGGGAGAAAAACTGACAGGGTGCTGAGAGCTAACTTTACCGATAATACTAGCTAACTTATCTTAATCAACAACTTACATTTGTTATTGTATTATTTTCACCACCACATAACGCACACATGTCTTCTGTATTAAATTGGGATTAAAATATGAAACGAGAATCGTAGCAAGCAGGAACGTAGCCAATAAACTGGTCCGACAGGTATTAGCAATGTAGCAAGCTAACGTTGTTGTTTGTTTATTTAGGTTAGCCGGGTAACCTTTACTATTGCACCTTGTCAAGCTAATATGAACTATAATATACTTCAGAGAGCCTCATTTAGTCCCCACGTTGCTGAAATGGCGGTGTCCTAACATGGTCTTCATATATAAACTACCTTCACTAATACAGGACGACGGCTAATTGCTACCAAAGGCTAACCCCATTTGTGAACTCATCAGTCCGCAACCTTACGTTACACCCTGATTATGTAATAAACACATTGCCCATTTTGAGATCTTTTTGGGGGAATACATCTTATTGGATAAGTCGGGACTCGTTATTTTGTTTAAAAATATATAGATATCTGAAACAAATGACCAATTGAGCATAGAGATATTTCATTTCCGGTGTCCTGTAGGAACGTCATACGTCGAATCATCTTATCTTCCCAAGGATGTATTAACTGCACTTTGAATCATAGGACAATAAGTATCATCAGCAAGTGCGACACGATGTCATTCCTGTCAGTAGAAAACAGCATTCTTGAAATAGCTTGTAATTTGCGACCCCACTCTATAAGTAATGTTGTGTTATGTCACATGTAATACAGTCTCTGAATATTTATCAACACAAGTACAAGGAGTGACTCTACACATTTTGCTTTAGAAAATAATTTTCCATCCAAGCAATTATCGAAAATATTATAGACAGATCCAGGGATGAATTGATCACTTGACCAATCTTTTAAGATGTACACACAGTAACACGATTCACACTAATTTGAACACTTTGTCTTGTTTCTTTCCTCAGGTTTTTTTTTCTTTTGCCAAAGTAGGTTCCCTTCACCAGTCGCCATGGGGAATATGTTTGCAAACCTCTTTTCTTCTATGTTCGGAAAGAAGGACATGAGGATCCTCATGGTGGGTCTAGACGCAGCAGGAAAGACAACCATTTTGTACAAGCTTAAACTTGGCGAGATCGTGACTACCATTCCCACAATAGGTAAGTCAAACACTGTAAAATAGTGGGGTTAAGATGCACTTATTACTGTTGAATTAGAACTTTGTTGGAAATAATTCGATTATTTGTGTTTTTTTTTTATACAGGTTTCAATGTAGAGACGGTAGAATACAAGAACATCAGTTTCACAGTATGGGATGTCGGCGGTCAAGACAAAATTCGACCGCTGTGGCGTCATTACTTCCAGAACACGCAGGGTACGGTCAATTATGTTAAACTATCAAATACTGATATTTATTGGCTTTAAATCAGTAACCTTGTATTGGGCTTTTTTAATAGTCACTAAATGCACTCTGCTTTGTATTTAAAAGTTGTAATACTTCCCAGCCACACTCATTTGTTCCCCATTTGCTCTTCCAGGTCTCATCTTTGTCGTGGACAGCAACGATAGAGAGCGATGCGGGGAGGCTCAGGACGAGCTCGCCAGAATGCTGGGAGAGGACGAGTTGCGTGATGCCGTGCTATTAGTGTTTGCCAACAAACAAGTAAGTTATACTTGTGGAAATCTTTTGATACAAGCAGGTGTTTATGAAAAACAAATGCCTGCCAGTTGTACCTGTTGTATTCACAGGGTTTGCTTCTAATGGTTTACCTGTTTTATTGTTTGCAGGATCTTCCAAACGCTATGAATGCAGCAGAACTCACAGACAAGCTGGGTCTCCACAGCCTACGTAACAGAAACTGGTACATCCAAGCGACCTGCGCCACCTCTGGCGATGGCCTCTACGAAGGACTGGATTGGTTGTCTGGTCAGCTCAAGAACCATTAATAATCACCTGCTGTCCACAACTAATCTTCTCCACCCAATCTCTCACCTTACTATCTACTCTTAAGGTGTTGCAAAACTGAGTTACCTTCTTTAAAAAAAAGTACTGGAAGCGGCCCTCACCTCAACTGTTATCGTCACAAACAAAAAAGCCAGTGGTGGAGGTGATCTATTCTTGTAAAGCTGTCAGGTTTTATTATTTTGTTTTATGTAACTGTAAATATGTTTGGTAATGGGGCAGATTATTGCACTCTTACAAATCCTACCGTGGTTATTTCTCTTTCTGGCTGTTGGGCAGCCGTGTGTGCATTGAATAAGAAAAGGGAGGTGAGAAAAATAATTTACCAGCACGTCGGCCCGGGACCTCAATGCAATCTGATGGCTTGTTCTGGTGGTCACATGTACTGCAGGGAGTGATCCATGAGGGGCTTTTAATTTTCACAAAAACTGAATTAAACACTGATTCACTACTTGCATTTACTGTGGTTACTTAAACCAGTAATTACATGTACCAGCCCCAAAATTATCATTTAGTAAACACTGGCATTTACTATTTGTACTCTGTACTGACATCGCTTTGTCCCAGTTGAGAACTCCTGTCTGTGAACACTTACCAGCCTTTGTTATACAGTATGTTGGCTTGAATTGAGGAATGCTACAACAGTATCACATCTACCTGCTCCATGGTTGTTTGAAAGGCAGTCAGTTGAGGCAGCATTGGGTTTTTGTATTTCTGAGTCTCAGGTTTATCATGTGCTGCCTTTGCAATATACTTGTTAGCAAATCTGCATGATGTGGTCGCTCGGAACATGCATATTTACTGGGTGTTTACATCTTAAGGCTGCACGGGAACTATTACTGAGTACTTATTTCATCAGCCCTATGCTGTAACTCGTGTGACTGTGTGTTAGGTAATTGTAACATAAGGAGTTGCACACTACAATGGCCCTACTGTCTTCACTAAAGGCTCTAGTAAGTCATGTCTTTTTTTATTCAGACTACGGTAATCAAATCTATGAAATTGCGTTTTGATGGCAATACAAAATCAGTGTCAGCTTCATGTTTTACGAAGTGCCAGTATTTCTTTTCTCTGCAGCACGCTGTGCTTGGAACAAACATGAAGCCATACATATGCCTTCTTATCCAAGATACATGTTGCCTTTTTATTTTCAAGTTTATTTTCTAAAAAGGTGTGGGTTACTTTGCTGATCTGGTCATGTCTTGAGGGTTCATCAAACTTTCTTTTGATTTATAACTGCCTAAATATTTGGAAACTATCTTAATCTCTTAAGTTTGTCTGTTTTTTTTATGTAAAGCTTTTGTTTTGTGAGGAAAAAGCACTGTAATTAAAGTGACTGATTAAAAAGTGTTTCTGCATCTGATTTTCATTCTCACACTATGCAATAAAACTAGCTTTTCTCCATACTTCGTAGTATTTTATTTTCAATTAAAAATGTTCGCTGTTGCTACGTAAACAAGTGCAAATTGAGCTATCATTAATATCATGCTGAAAGACCCAAAAATGAATTTGAAAATGTTGTAATGGTGAGCGATGCACCAGGAACCTGAAATCCAAGCAGCTAAATTATGCTAATATGAATTGTATAATTTACAGCTATTCACATTAAAAAGTCTATTTTTTTTATTTTTTTTCTGACAAAAAACTAACAATTTGGTCTGTTCGTCACACACATTGTCAGAAGTGGGTTTTTTTCATGGGCAGTTTTCACAATTATTGGACGTTATATTAACAGTGATTCATCCAAAAACTTGGTAATTAGTATGGGTTACATACATAGTGCAGTATGTAAGCAATACTTCATGTATTTGTATTCATGTACAATGTTTCATGTGTAAAAGCATATGTGGTTTTTAGTTTTTGTGTTATTATCTACACTTCCTATGAAGAAAAGCAAACCAACAATGACCTTATTTTTGATAACCTGAATCTCCTCTGTAGCCAAAACCTGATATATCAGATGATTGGTAGGCATGGGGGGTATCGGATGAACATACTTCACTTTTAGCCTGAAGAGAAACAGACTTCAGGAAACAATACTTACATTTAACAACAAACCCAATAATCTGGTGTCATGGCAACATGTTGGGGCCGCCACCCTTTGACCCTAGGAGAAATGTGATGCCCCAAGGTGATGTAAACCACCCAATGTTTGGGTAAAAGCAGTAATGGGGAGAGCACATTGTGTAGGGGTGGCAATCAAGGACAGCATTCTTGCAGGTTGATTAGGCTGCTATGGTTAATGCAGCCAAGCCTATAAAACATGGCAAGAGAGTGTGGTGGTGGTGGGAGGGGGGGCTGAGTCCAGGGTCCCTCAGAGGGCGGCTTTGTGTGGCCTCCTCTCCTGCTGCTCCGTCAGCTTGGTTTGTGTGTGGCCGTCTAACGGTGCTCGGCCATATAAAAGGACCAGCCTGGTTTTTTGCACTCTTCTTTATGAATGCCTTGCTCTTTTTTAGTGCACCCCCCAGGTGCCAGCCAGCAGAATACCCTCTTTCAGACCAATTCAAGGCAAACACAAACACTACACTCTATTGTGACCAGTGGAGCGCATTCCAATGGTGTCGCACCAGTCAGCGAGCTGAACCTAGAACGGTGAGGGATTAAGGAACGTGGGCATGGGTGGGAACAGAAAAGGGCCGAGCTGCTGGGTGGTGCAGGGGGCGCAGCGGGATGGACGACATGAGCAAGGAAGACAGAAGACATCAGGGAGCATCTTGAAAAAATGTATAAGAAAAAACATTGAAAGAAACACACTCTTGACTTCAAACATATTTATTTTTGCAAGACAGCTGCAATTTTTATATCTAAATATTTTTCTCTGTAAAGTGGGTGTTAATGATACAAATGTTCTGTGCTCATGACACAAATTACCAGAGGTTTTAAAAGTTAAAGCGTTGTAAAAAAAAATACTGCCATTTAAATAGAAATGTATATAAAGAATGCTAATTCAATCAGAAAATTATCTTTTGAACTTTAATTCATCCTGTCAGCAAAAAGAAAATACTTTGGGCATTAAAAAAAAAGGTGGGATATTTATGTTTCTGCTTGCAGCAAATCATGTTCTTAGTCTCTAGTCAAAAACAGTAAAAGCTACCAGACATCGGAATTAATATAACATTTGTATTGTTATCTTACACTGTGTTTCGCAGTAGATCAAAAATCAAATAATCTCAATCTCTCAATCTCAAAATATTTTCATATTTGGTGGGTTGATAACATTGTGTTTTCTTTAAGAACAAAATTCTTGCCAAACATAACCAAAAATACTACGAAAAAAACAGTGTCTAACGATGACCAACTTATTGTGTGTACGAGTTAAAAACATAATCCTGTGAGTCAGACATGGACCTGTCTCCTTCCACAGTCCGTTTGGCTGCTCAGGGTAAATGAGGTCTCCGGGGCCACTCAAGCTGCTGTAGAGCGGTCTGTCCCCGTTATGCGTGTTTTGAATTGAGGGAGGGGGGGGGGGACATTAGTTGTCCGAGTCTGTGTCGTGGCGCCGCCTGTGGCTTTGTGTGTGACCAGCAGGGGCTGTCTTGTGGCTGACAGGGTTACGGGGGACAGGAGACCCCCCATCAGAGGAGTCTGTGTCATGCCGCTGTTGTCGATGATGGGGGTAGGAGGGCTCTCGCTCGGCCTTTGCCCCCCCCCTTGAATGGCTGTCATGGGGTCTGGCTCCACTCTGACTATGGTATGATGGATTATGATGATGGTGGTCCTTTCTGTGCCTGAAGTGTAAAAGGAAACAGACAATCAATGATGGGGTCGTGGTGAATTTGATGGTGTGAGGCTGGGGAGAAGTTGCTGCCAGATAAGCTTTAAAGTGACCGAAAACAAACAGACACTTGTAAGTGAATATAACTAGTTAATGTGAGGATAAATGTTTTATATTAACTTTAAATCATAAATGATCTGCACTACTATCATACGTTAATGTTTAATTGCAATTCCTCTCTCACCACCACATAAATTATAGCCAATCTGGTAAATCCCGACTAACCCACCACACCTGATTTACAATATATATTAAATGTCTTGTCATAAATGCACCTTAAATCTAAAAGGTCATGTTTCCAAATGGTGTGAGTAACACAGTGCCTGAGTGCCCTCTAGTGCTGGCAGTGAAAATCGTTTGGCTCATAGTAAGTCTATTAGTTTGCAAATATGGTTGCTAGACAGGACACAGTAAAATGGCCAATATATTGAACAGAAATAGAGATAGAGATGTTCTTCTAAGCACATAAGAATCGGAAAATGTTTTATCCAAGCCATACTATGCAGTGTTTCTGTTTTTAGGTCCGCACTAAGACGAATTAAACATCTGTATGGAAAAATGAACCAACCTCTTCCTGTCGTCATCTGACTCCGAGGAGGACGAGTCTTTTCTTTGCCTCTTCTTCTTTTTCTTTTTGTCCTTCTTGCTCTTCTTCTCTTTCTTTTTCTTTTTGATGTCGTGCCTACGGAGTCAAATCAAAAAGGGTAAGATTTTGTGATGTTTTGAAATAAATTGGTTTTCCTGAAGTTCTCTTATGTGGCTAATATAATGGATACTTACCGCTGTTCGACATCTCCTTTTTCAACACTCTGCTGAGGCGCCTTTGTTGCTGAGGATTCTGGACGACTTTCTGTTTTGCAGTGCTGCGAAGAAAAACATTTCTTTAATCTCTGCATCAAGTAGTAAATCCAATGAAATAAACTTTCTGTTTGAACTCTCAACTTTTAAAGTCTCTCTTTATTTCACTAACGTTTTTGACCTCTGCATCTTCATTAGTCAGTGAGAAATAACTTACCGTAAAAACAGACAGGCCTATTTTAGCTGCCTCCTTTTCCTTTTGGGACAGCACCATTTTCTTTGACCCTACGCTGTAAGGGAAACGATCATTAATTAACAAACATTTTACAATCATAGCACAAATTAAGATAAAAGTCCCTCTTGCTAACACTTTAGTGTCAAAAAGAACACTTGTTAAAACATCTTAAAAGAGAGACTAAATGTTGTTTTAAAACATTTCTTAGACACTGTACTTATACATTTGCTGATTTGTTTTTATGGTTTCTTATATCCCAAAGTTCACAAAGTTCTAACCTGGAGCTTCCCAAGCCGGAGACACGGTCCACATCTCTCTCTTCACCATCAGCATCTTCCCTCCGGCAGACATCTGCAAGGTCCTGATAAGAGAGTTGGGAAAATTAATCATCAAATTGTATTTATTGAAATTCTATAAAAACATATGCTTTTGAGTGAAAGCATTACCAAACAAAGCGACATACCTCTTTGGTCAGGCCAGTTGGTTGCCTCTTAATATTCTTGTGCCCTCTACGTGGAGAATATAAATAAATACATTAACTGTTTTTGTTCACCTACATTGTATCTATTAAATGTTATATGTTAGGTATACTTACAGGGCAGCCATCAGTGCCTCATGCTCTGCAGCCTTGACGGCAGCTATTTCTTCCTCTTTGGACAAAGGTGCACCGTCTTTTTTGTCTTTTGCGTACCATGACAGATCTTTGCCTTTCTGCCATCGTCCTACTGGTGCCATCAAAGAGTTGCCTGGAAACAAAGCCAAACAAATATATTGTTGATATCTTTGATGCAACAAATGAAGAAGGACTTTTGACATTTTGAAAAAACACATCTTTGGGTTGCACCTTCTCCCCAGTTCATCTGTGATTTCACCATACTTGTAAAATCATCTGTGGTAGCAATAAGCCTTTTGATGTATGTAGGTAGATACGGATGTAGAAGATGCTTTACCCAGCTAACTCCTCTATGATCCAGGATAGGAAGACCTGAGATTTACTTTGTGTCATGCTGTGATCTGAAATGGTATCGTCTGTAACATTCATTAATGGGCTACTGCCTGTCCTGGTCAAGACATACATTCAGGCAAAGTTTATCTTCAGTCGCCTTTAAAAGGCTATATTGGCTAAATAAATTGTAATTAAATAAATGTCTATATCATCCTTTTGTGTTCCAGCTGTGGTGGGCGCTACGTAATTCTTGTTTGGCATGCTGGCATGCTGACATGTTGCCAGCGGTGGGAGATACGTGTGTGCTCAGAGAGAGGGTGCAAAGACAACTTGGACCTGCAGTTTATAGAGTGGAAACGGTTATACTACTGAATAGCTGTACACTGTGTAATGAGGGACTCCAAAACAAAAGGTATGGAGAAGATGCTTGTGCAGTACTGACGCTTTGATGTGTAATTTAATTGTGATTTTAAGATACTTTCTCTAAGCAGGAAACAGCTATTAGCAATGCTAGCTCTGGTTAGCTCAGATAGTTTTGAGACTTACCGAGATAATTTTCTCTGTGTTTATCGCCCTTCACGTCATCCCAGTTGAACTGGTCCTGGCCTCCTCTGACCCCTCCAGATCTGGAGGAACCAAACATTTTAATCGGCTGCCCTGAAGACTTATGCTAAGGATAAAGTGTGTCGTTAGCCCAACAGCTGACTTTAGCCACGTTAGCAGACATGCGGCCTTCAGCGTTCAGACATCCGGGTAGTTTTGGGGTCAGGAGTGTTGATGGGAACAACGTGTTTCCTGGTTATAGTGTTCACTCAGACCCTGGAAACTGATCCGGTTACTTATTTTGCCCGTTATATCCTGAAGAAAAACGACAAGGCGTAAGAAGACTAACTGGATAAAACAGCGTTTTACTGAAGCTAGGCTATGCTATATAAATAACGTAACTTTGCGCCAAATAAACAAAGCAACATGAATAACAATGCGCGTGTATGTCTCCCCGTTAGGTAGAAACTGCAAGTAACAGTGAGTTACATACATATAATTAATAGTGGCTGCATTTGTTTCGCCTGTACTCTTTGGATAATAACACAAACCACGTTTCTGTGTTTTGTCGCGCTTTTTCCGATGCTCGCGAATACGTTGATGTTTCTGCTCGTGTCGATGACGTAGGCATCACTATTTCCTTTAATGGCTCTCACAGCAAAGAATCAGAGCAGATGAGGAAGAAAACAAGCCGGAGACCAGCCCAAAACGGACTAGCATAAAAACCCGATGTACATGAGATATTTTTCCAGGCTATTCTCAGGTAGGAGGGAAAAATACATCTGTCCTTTTACCACTGTGGCTATTACTGCCATTCACCCGCTCCTGTGTGAGAGGAGTCAGATTGTTCCTGCAGGGGAAGAAGATGGGTGTTGTGTATTTACTGAGGAGGCACAAGGGAAGCTGATGTAATTTTAACTGTAGTATAATCATCCTTTAAATAGCCATTGGGTTATTAACGTTATAAAAACAACCCCATAGACACCGTGTTGTTTTTATATCTCTCAAAGTGCAAACCATTTCAAAATGCTATTGCACACAGATCAAATGTTCATACGCTCATTTATGTTTACGTTTTATAATTTAGAAATCAAAATCCTAATTGCTGAGTTTTACAGTCACGGTCACTACTGCCTCTTTACTCTGCATTTAAATCTAAAACATTACATTTTATTGCTTTTATAGCAGTGAGTCAAAGTGCAGGTTGAAGTGCCCTATGCTGTTTTATCTGCAAGATTGTTAACACTTAACACCCACCCTTTGATAGCATAAGATATCAAGTGCTACTTTGCTTTTTGTGTATAACACATCTGAATAGAAACAAAATATTTAAAACATGAGTTTAAATTGAGAGATCAGAGCACACAACGTAATAGGGACGAGAACTGGTTGAACATATGCCCACATAATCTTGTCTGTTTCTGGGTAAACTGGACTAAAACACCTCAGTTGTGTTTTGACTTAAACTTCATGGGGTAAGATAAGATAAGATACAACTTTATTGATCCCAATTTGGGAAATGTTTTGTACTTTCTAGAGCTGTTTTCAGTTTTATGAAAAGTCTTATATGTTGTTTTTTTCTATGAATGGATTAACAGTTTGTCGGAAAGTGTGCATATCCAAATAGCTTGTTTGGTCCAACCAATAGTTTATACCAAAGATATTCAATATATGATCATACAAAACAGATATAAGAAAAATACAGCATTCAATTATCACATTTGGGACCAAAAACCACGAATGGTTGATTAAAAACGTATTGTTTCAGCTCTTACACTGAATAACCTGCAGACTGAAGGTCTGCCACCTGATAGGTTTCACATGATTTACAGTTTGCTTAATGCAATTATCAATCACATGGGGTTCAGTGCACATGATTAAAGTAAACCCACATGTCTCTCATTTCCTGTCACGCTGGTAATGGTTTAGTATAAACGCTTGATTCTTTTGTGTTGGTATATATGTAGCTGCAACTGTCAGAAGCTTTGTGGACACTTTTGTACTAGCTTGAAAGGATGTCCTGCACCTTGAATGAGCCATGTTGCTATTTACGGGAAGCCATCAAGAGGCAATCGAAAGTGACCCTTGTCACTTGCACCTGCACAGAAAACCATCTGGTTTGCATAGAAACGAGAAGGCTTGTAAGGCCGTGTACTTTATCCATGGCTATAAAAAAGGCTTGCCAATGCCCAGCCCAGCTTACTTTTGTTTAAAAAATAATATATATACAGTATATACACAGTATGCATTATTTATAATTTGTTGCATACAAAATATTTAATATTCTGGCTATTTGCCAATATAACTAATCATCGTGCAATCTACTTATTTATATAAATAGTTATCATGGCAATAGGCCATATTTAATTTGGTCTTAATGTACATTATTTTATTTAATATCCCGTTCTTGTACATATATTCTATTTACATGTGTATAGACTTCTTGCACTATTTTTTATTTTTGTATTTTATTATATTTGTTGGAGTAGCTCAGGACAGAAGAATTTCATTGCCATTTCTACACTGTAGCTTATGTGCATTAGGGCCGCTCGATTATGGAAAACATCCTAATCTCGATTATTTGGGTCAATAATTGATAACACGATTATTAAAAACGATTATCCATTTACTTTGAAAACATCCATTTATTGAAAAAAAAAATGTGAACAGTATGTTTTTAACAGTTGATTACCATGAACTTTAAGTATAATTCAACTGAAAAACCAATTTAAAAAATAATTTAAAAAATAATAATTACAAAAATAAATAAAATAAAATAAATAATCGTTTTATTTCGATTATGTTGTTTTCATAATAGTTGCAAGCCAAAATCGTAATTGCGATTGAAATACGATTAATTGAGCAGCCCTAATGTGCATATGACAATAAACATTTGAATTTGAACTGATACCTGCCGATTAAATAGCAATAGACCTAAAACTAATAAGAACAATGGTAGACATTATCTTCTCACTGTATTTCTTTGAGTGGCGCAATAGTAACTCTATAGCGTGTTTCCTGTTGCACAATTTGCTTGAAAGATGCACATAGTCGTTACTGAGAACCAAGCGACTTCTTATTGCATTGATTTCTTTAATTTTAGAAAAGAAAAAACAAACAGAATGGAGAGTTTCTTCTCAGCCTTTGGACTAGAACCAAAACACACAAACGGGTCGTATAACTATCACATAATTCTGGACACATCTACTCAACATTTAAAATGTAGCTCTATGAAAAACCAAATCTACTAGTTGTTAAACATGGCCCTGCCCTCTCTGTGTGTGTCCCCTCCCTCCTGGGCTTGTACTTGATCTGCCCACACACATCACACACCCTTCCTGCTCATTTGAACCATCTGCTTGAGCTCTGTACGCATTGACGGAAGGTAAGCAGGAACATAGCTTCATCTTAACTAGAGTAGCTTAACTTAGAAGTACCGGCACTGAAAGAAAAGTTTTGTAGAATATACTGCAAGATTTTGAAGTAGCTTTTTTGCTAAATTGTAAAGTACGGTATTCAGGGTCATTCAGGTCTAATAGCAACAGAAGAAGATTGACACACAGGATAGTACAGAGTTAACAAGTCAGTAATAGTTTTAATGAAACTATTAGGTAAGGTAAAACATTTTGTATACCTTTATTTATATATACAGAAAGGAGTAAGGACTCTTTTTAATATAACTAAATATCTAAACATGTCTTTGCGAGGGCAAGTATGCCTATAGTTGTGTTAGTGAATGGATTGTTGCATCAGGAAGTTGACTTTTAATATGAGCTCATGTCTTTGTTGATAGCAGCATTCCCTGTTATGCAACGGTTTTTCTTAGCCTTGTTTTTTTCCTCCAATCACAATCAGAGAAGGGCTCTCCAATTAGTGAGTAAGTGTTTCTGCACCATGGTAACCCAACAGCTTGCCAACCAGCCAATTGCCTCTGCTCTTTTGGGAGATGTTTTGGTCTCTTAATTCGGTCCACCTTTACAAAACGCTGATTTATCATTTCATCATATTTATCCCACAGGACTGAGCGAGGCTTGTCTGAGCCTGGAAACCCCTTGGTTACTTTGGGAAATCTTTCTAAAGAAATATATTTTTGCACAGACATTTGGTCCCACAATGACTCATGCCAGAGGATTTTAGTGGAGATGTGTCATGGCTTCAGCCTCACCCACTTGTTTCCTTCACTAACCTCTCCTCTTCTCCTCTCTGCTGCAGCTATGGCTGGTCCCAGGCCTGTGGTGTTCAGCGGCCCCTCGGGGGCGGGGAAGAGCACTCTGCTGAAGAAGCTCATGAAGGAGTACGACAGTGTCTTTGGCTTCAGCGTGTCCCGTAAGTGTGCCAACATTTAGATTTGATGGTGTTTTTATCAATCTTTTTTGGGTCAATGATCATACCATCGATCCAGGAGATGTATATGGGTGTAAACATTTCTACTCAAAACACATTTAATTTTTAAATTCAAATTGCAATAACTTATTATTTTATTCATCAAATGATCTGCTGATTATGTTCCTGATTCATTAGTTCAATACAAAAAAAAATCTAAAAGCACAAAAAGCAAATACTCATCAATTTCCCATGATTGTTTAAACAAAGATTAATGGCGCATAAAACAGATAATCGTTAAATATTCAGAATATAGAAGATGGACCCAGCGCATTTTTGGCATTCGTTTTTTTTTTTACATTAACTGCAACATAAAGTCACTTATTTGATTAGTTGATACCATTAAAGTCCTTTTTCATGCCAAACATTCCCTGTTTCCAGGTTCCCAAATAAGATGATTAGCTTTTCTTTCTTTAGAGTGATAGGAAACTGAATATGTTTGCATTTTATGGACCAAGGATATAAAAAAATTAAAAAAAAGTTGGATAAATGAAAGATTGAAATAAAGTACAGAGTATGACATGAATGTCTTCTTATCCTTCAGATACAACTAGAAATCCTCGACCTGGAGAGGTGAATGGCAAAGGTAAAACATCTCCCTCCTTTTTTACAACCACTATAACAGTAAATCACCTTTATTGTGTCAGTTAAAGTGTAACTTAATCTGTTATATTGTGGATGTCTCCTTTCCTGGGTTTCAGATTACCATTATGTCACACGAGAGGCGATGCAGAAAGCCATTGACAAAGGTGAATTCATTGAGAGCGCAGTGTTTTCGGGGAACATGTACGGGACGAGTAAAGCTGCCGTACAAGCCGTCCAGGCCAAAAACCTCATCTGTATACTCGACATCGACATGCAGGGTGTGAGGAACATCAAGAAGACAGACCTCAATCCCATCTACGTCTCCATCCAGCCGCCGTCCATGGCAGTCCTGGTAAGCACAGAAGGACGTTTATTTTATTTGAGAAGTTCCTGGTGGCCTGCCAGAGAGGAGTTCCTGGGTGTGGGACCTTGAGTTTGCTTTGAGCCACAGATGACTACTCATACAGGTTTTGAATGCTCTTTGAATCATATCTGAATGCCTTCTGTATTGTTTCAGGAAAAACGTTTAAGAGACAGAAAGACAGAAACAGAGGAGAGCCTCCAAAAGCGCTTGCATGCTGCTCAAGTGGACATGGAGTTTGGTATGTATTTATCATTTATTTAAAAAAACATAACTACACTAATGTTTCAAAAAACATGACTGAACATAATATGATATCCTTTCAGGTAAAGAACCAGATATATTTGATGTTCTTATTATCAATGATCATTTGGACGAAGCCTATGGGCAGTTAAAAGAAGCTCTCAGTGAGGTGAGTAACCATTGCAGAACTCTGACGTCGATTCAATAATCAACACATATCAAAACAGTTTTACGGCTTTGAGTTATAAAAAAAGAGGCATTTTAATACCCCCTGAAATTTGGACACTGAATGAGAAGGTTGTTATGTGTGAGAATGTGTTGAATCTGACTTTGTAAAGAAGAAAATCTCAGGCTGTCCAAAATAAATCTTAACTACTGCCTACTCTATATATCTGGGAGTTCTATTTACTGTGAGCTCATTGGCTAAATGAAAAAAAAAACACCTTTTATAACGGTGGCTGTTGAGCGATCAATAATAAATATGGATAAATAACATACTGTGAGCTATTCTGTTGAGTTGCACGGATGTAAATTCCCCCTGGTAAGCAGTGATGCATGATATGTGCCCAGGGCTTTTATTACTCATTGTTGAAGATTTGTTTGACTAACATCATCAACTTGTATTGGGAGTATAATAAAAAAAACGTTTTGTGTTTCTCTAGGAAATCAATATGGTCAAGAAAGCCAGCTTGTCTTCATAGGAGCAGCTTCCTGACACCTTTTCTGTCCCGTCCATCCACTCCTGTCAAAACCACAGACCTCCATTCCCGTTGTGAACATTCCCTAAGATGGTTTGCTAAGCTAAGGCAAACACATCGCTTAGCGTATACAGAAAGGCTTAAATATTGTGTTTATAGGTAGTTATTACCAAATGATAATGTACTAAGAAACATCAGTTTATTTACTGACATTTAAACCTTTCCATATTTTTATTTTATGAACAAATTGACTCCAATAATGTTTACTTCGTATGTTACTGGCATAGTATGCTGGATGCTCGGTTAGCCTTTGGTTCTACTGCTCACGGTTTAAACGTGAGGATAAACTGGTCTTTCAAGGGTGTGGAAAAGTCTTGGTGGATCTTGATAAGTGGTAGTACGTTATAGTATGTCCTTTGTGTAAGCGGTCATATTGTGTTAATTGGAAACTAGATTTACAGATGCAGATATCTGCACATGTAGTTAAAGAAGGAAATGCATCTGAAAGCTCAGCATTACAACTGATATATGAAGAGAGGGAGAGAAAAACATGGTGGCTGTTTACTTTCAAGTTAACTTTACTGTTGAAATAATAAAACTAGTTCAGTGCTTTGAACTTTTTTGTAAAAGATTTGGGTAAACTGTCACAAATCTCCATTTAACATAGATCATGTAGGGCTCTTAGGAATACATCTGATAATAAAGGTAACAAGTGTTTATAACAAAGAAACACATCTAATGTCACCTTGCCTTGTTTTGTTCGGGGGGCTCGACAACAACAATTTTACTGTTTATTTTTACAATTGTATATTTGTAAACTTTTATATTGTGTAACTATCATTTTGCAGTGTCACTGGTACAGTAAAATGACATAAGTTGTACTTGTTAAACGAAAAAATAAATGTCATGGTTTACTTTTTTCTATATTACTCATAATAAAGCACGGCAATCTCCTTTACTGTAAAACATATAAGTAGGGTTTATGCTGTTATCCTGTAAAGCCTTTTTAAGACCAAGGGAAGGTGTGTAACAAAGATTGATAGCAGTATAACACCGAGAGCTGGAAACACAATCTTGTTGCCTAAAACACGCATACAGTACTTGTTATAAGGGTGCAATACATATAGATTTTTTATGATTATATTTTGTGTGCGTCATGATGCAATTAAAGTAATGGGAGGTCAAGATTTTGAACAATAAACATTGAACTTTGCTGAAAGGTAATATAAGAAACGTTGGTGAGTTTCAAGGGAATTAAGTCATGTAGGAGTTCAATCTTAACAAATAACATGTCATGAACCTGTGTGTGGATGATATGGACCAGATATATAAGCAATCTGTTCTATGTACATATAAATGAGTGTTTGGAAAACTGGAATGTGTGGTAAGAATAGGCACACCTAACAAATACCGATGACGCTTAGATATGTTGAATATATCATGAAAAACATCTTAGAATGGAAAAAGTTTTAGGCAATCATTTAAAAAAAAAATCACAAAAAAGAGTATATTACGTTGAACATGTCATTGAAAAGTTACACAATAATATGTCAAAAATGCAATAGAAAAAAAAGTAAATGTATAGTGTTGATAAATATGAAAAAAGTCATAGTATGTTGATTGTTAGTTTGGAATTGAAATTCAATACAATTGTAACCAATTTAAATAAGTGAAGAGTAAGAACCAAACAATAGTATTTGGTCAGCGGGTAATTTATATAGAACAAGCAATTTGAATCGCTCTTTTGAGAATAATGCTTTTTAATGTATGGTCTCAGAGAAAAAGAAAGTTTATACGTGTAATAATAAAAGCTACATGAAGTGTTTGACATAAGTTAGTAAAACAGGGTCTGCGACGAGAGTGACATGATTTCCAGTTACTTTAATATTCCTTTCTGGGTAAAAAAAAGGTTTCTTTAGCTTATTTTTTGTCTTCATTTCATATTTTGTGTGTGTCCTTTTTAACCATAATTTCATCATGATGATAATGAGTATTGTTAACACTTAGGGTCCTTGTGAATCCTTGAAACAATATCGTATAATGCCGGTTAGCACTTGTTCCTCTTGCCCTTTGTTTTTTTTTCTTCTTCGTTTTTTTCTGTGTTGCCTTGCCTAGTCCACCTGGTTTTGTGTTTAACTGTTTTAGCTTTATTTCACTAAAAGCTCACTTTTTGCTAACTGACAGTAACGAACAACAGACCACTATCACAATTTGTCAAGGTGGAAAAACACAAAGACAGAAAGTAAAACAAGACAAGACAGAAGAATATAGATAAGAACACAAAACAAAAAGAATCCCTGAAATAATCCGAATAATACATTCTTATACTGTAATGCAGGTCTCTTTCCTGCAAATGGACCATTTTGCAGAGTTTTGGATTATGATTAAAAAGGGGGTTTAATCCAAAAAATAAAGATAAAAGCAAAACATATATTCATGTTTGCCTGTATCTGTGCCTGCGTGCATGTATCAATGGAATGGAATCATCAGCGGAACTGGTGGTCATAGCAACCTGGAAATTCTAGCAGTCCAGAACCCCGGACTACACAGAGGTGCATTCCCTCAGCCACTTTGGTCACATTTGACAACCTTTCAAAGAGAAGACAGAAAAACAGAGATCAGTTTAAACATCCAGTTCCAGCACGAAACAAATATGGAATTGATTGATTTCAACTCAACTGAGAAGGACCTTCCTATTAATTTCTGTTTGTCAAAAACCAACCTGGAGTTGGAGTTTGAGAGCAATCTCGAATTTGAGAGAGCGGAGACCACAGCAGCCCTGAAAAAGGCGGAAGATATCCTGCAGACTGAGCGCCTCCTATTCCAGCGAGAGATCACTGACCTCCAGGAGGAGACAGAGAAATCGAAAACGACCTGTCTCGCTCAACTGGAAGCACAAACTAGTACGCTCATGGGCGCTCTAAATGAGGCTCAGCAGGAGCTGAAGATCAGGACTCTCCAATGGCAGGAGGAGAACATTGTTCTCACTGCAAAGCTGGAGGTATCCCATGTCATCCATCTTGCCCAGCTAGAGATGCATGCATCGGAAAAAAAGACCTTTGTGTCTTTGCTTCAGGAAAAAGCAGAAGAACATCTTGAAGGGGATCATGTCCTTGAACAGCTGATGGAGGAGGTTGGGAAAACAAAGACTTCCTACGAGACTCAGTTCGAGGAGCAGCAACAGGCACATCAAAAGTTTGTGGACAATCTGAACGAGGCTGTGCAGAAGATGGAGCGTAATTGCATCCACTTGGAGGAGGACAGGTTAACCGTCCTGCGGGACAAAGAAAGGCTGAAATATAATCAGAAGATGGAGAAGAAGGAGTGGCAGAAAACAGAGAGCTACTTAAAGTCTCAGATTGAGTGGCAAACCCTCCAAAAGAAGGAGAAGAAGAAGTGGTTCAAGTGGCAAGGGAACAGGCCAACCCTCCCTCAGGACTCAACAAACGTGTCGCACAACCTGCAAAAGAAAGAGCAGAAGTGGAAGAGCTGTAAGTCGACCCTCCTTCAGGCCTCACTGAGGCTTGAAAGGAATCTGCAGGCGAGGGAGCAAGTGTGGCAAGAGGAGAAATCCACCCTGCTTCAAACCACAGACTGGCTGAAAAACCACCAGCAGGCGAAAGAGCAAGAGTGGCAGAAAGCAGAATCCTCCTTGAAGTCACAGCTGACGGACCTTCAGAGTCTCGACTCCAAGAGGAAGAAGGAGAAGACCTGGTTCAAGGGCTTCTTCTAAAACCCTGCTCCGAGTGTTTGCGCTGGGTCTGTAGGGCCACAACAACACCTTAAGCTTTAATAAAACTGCATGTTAAATTATCTGTGGGTTGTTGTTAAACATACCTTTTGAATTTAATTTCAGTCATGTGTACATTAAGTGCTTTGTTTTAAATTATAAATCAGGGTAAAAGCATTGAACTGAACTAAAGTAGACCCAACTTTTCAAGATTTTATGTTTATGTTTTAGGATGTGTTACGTTCCCTACAAATCTAGGGGTACGAAGGGGAGTAACAAAACACAGAAATGGCCAGGCACGAGAAAAAAGAGAGGGAAACTGATCTCTGAAGACACGAGCAGGTCTTTTAAGGACAAAAAAGGAACACAGGCTCACCAGCCAATTTGGCGCAGTAAACTAATGTAACCGATATATCCAGCGACCACATCTCCTATCAATTGACAAAACACCAGGGTAGCACAAATGCAGCCTTCCTCAGGTCTATGGAGGACCTGATTGGGGATTGGGAGCACCTGGGGAGAGGCTGCACCTGGGGACAATCAGAGGGAGAGAGGAGAGACACACACACACACACACACACACACACAAACATTTGGCCACAGTTACCAAAAACACTCACACTATTGGATATGAATCGTGGGATCTCACCCACTGGACAGTACATCGGCCACCACATTTATGCCGCTCCCTTCTTGTACTTGATGACGATGTTGTAGTCTTGTGCCAGCAGGGCCCAGCACATTCACCGCCTGGTTGTGTGGTTGAACATCTGGACAAGAATACAAGTGGGTTGGGTCGGTGTACACCCACCACTGGCGTTGAACTTGGACCCAACATACACTTCAAAAATGCTGCAGGGCAAGGAGCATGGCCAGAGTTTCCTTCTCAATGGTGGAATAATTCAGCTGATGTCGCTTGAACTTAGTCGAGAAGTAGCTACACAGGATGGGACACACACCCCATCACCTTCCTGCAGGCAGAACAGCACAGCCCCGAACCACTAGCTCTCACCTCTAGTTTGAATGAGAAGGAAAAGGTTGAAGTTAGACGACCATGTGAGGACACTTACAGAGGAGAGACTTGGCGAGCTAAAGGATCGGCAACACTCATCAGTCCATACAAATGGAACATTTAAGGGACTACACAGTTGGGTTTTTGCGGTGCCACACTTACCGAAAGGTTCTTTCAAACAACATCCGGATACCCTGCAATACGCGAGGACCACGCCGGAGGTCAAGTCTGGGTGGCTGCGGAGCTGGGTATGAAAGACTGGCATCGAGCTTCCTTAGCATCCACAGGACCTCACATGGCCATGCAAGCTGTGTTTGGCCTTGATAGGTGACAGTGGGCACTGCCAGAAACTCCACCACTTTGCCAGATTCACTAGTTTAGCCGAGGCTCCCTGCAAGTCGCTGGACCACACATAGTGAACTGAATCCGCCATCATGCGTCTCAGTCCAGTTTGTTGGACCAGACCCACCACCATCATCAAGATACAACCATTACAGTTGGGCACATCCCCCACACCAAGTGCATTTAACGCTGAAATGTGGCTGGTGCCATTTCCTCATGCCAAAAGCCCATTACCAGTGTATTGGCATAAACGTGGTCAGGCGTTATAAAGGGCTGAGATGTCTGAGGCCCTAGCAGTGAGAGGACCCCCTGCCAAATATCCCCTTAAGGAGATCCAACTTTTGTGATAAACACCCACTTAGACCAATACTGCCGATGCAATCATCCGCTACGGGGCAAAGGAATGCAGGTCTGGAACAGTTAAATGCGTTTACCTTGCGGAAATCGGTGAGAAACGTGGTGGTTCTGTCAGATTTAGGAGCAGCAACATGGACTGCTCCAGGGGGCTGCGGACTGGGCCATTTTTTCAAGCACGATAATCCACTTTCCTTTTTTCACTTTTTCTATGTGACACGATGATACGCATGCAGTTGCTTAACCTGGGATGAGCATTTCCAACACTCAATTCATGCGTTTACACATTAGTGCTCATGGACATCTCACCAACCATAGGGTCAGGTAGCATGAACACAAGCCGAATTACGGACGCTTCTTTTGACTTTCTGAAGGTACGCCAGGTTAGACTCTAAGCTCAACATCTCAGAGTTCGATAACCCTACCACACTGCGACCACCAAGAAGCACTATCAATTCATCCTCAACCATCGACACTGCCACAGCTAGGAATTGGCAACGTTGGGAACAGCAGTTTACTGCTGCTCCCCTGGGAGCTTCCCCTGGCATGGATGGGACTTAAGCATGTTAACATGGCAAACCTTCTGTTTTCCTCCTACGCTCAGGTTGTCAATTATAATAGTTAGTGTCAGACACTTGCCTTACGGCCCGTTCTACACGCAGCGTTAAAAAAATCTTCGCTTTTGAATGGGGTGACAGTCACTTCTGCCTCGATGTTCGCCACACTGCATTGTTGGGGAAGGCAAAGCGAAGATTTCCAGGGGATTTCCGGAGGATGTTCAGGAGTCAAAAAGTTGGCGTTCAACTTTTGGAAGCTGAGGTGGGAAGCATTCAGCCAATCAATCCCGTTTATGCAAATCTCGACAGTACAAGCGCTAGCCAATCAAACCACGTGTTTAAACTGGGAGAGCCAGTTCATTTCGCTCAATATTCAAACGAGAAATTACGTGCACATCACCCGGTTCTTTACGACCAGTAACTATTACCGGTATACCAAGACCGGAGGAACCAGGCATGGAAGGGAGGTGGCATGACGACAGTGGGGTGGACTGGTACGCGGTTTTCGCCTGTTTGGGAGGTTTATAGCCCCCCCTATATATATATATATATATATATATATATTGCTCGCATAAAAATCCCTGGGTTTTTGCTTTGTATGTCGGGCGGGGAGATTCATGTGAAGCTTTCAACACGCTCACCTCCAAGATTTTCAAGTTTTTTTAACGCTGTGTGTGGACGGGTACAACCACATACAGACCTGAAAGCGCGCGTGAAGCAGAGCCGCGCGGTTGTATGCACAACACCGACCTGTCCATTCCAGGCTGAAACTGCCGCTTACACTGCTCTCCTATCGTCCTGTTCTTCATGCTTGCCTGCGGCCGGCACCGCACGGCAAGGCAAGGCAAGCAATGGCAAGCATTAGGCAAG
>NW_011369212.1:438821-439258 GCF_000735185.1 Notothenia coriiceps | reverse complement strand
CCTCTTCTGGGGCCATTTGGGTGGATTTTTCATATCTCTGGCTCCCCTGCTGGATTTTGACATGTGACATCTCTTTCTAACCGTCAGAGCCAATGGAATCGAGGGGAACTCCCACATAGTCCTTATTTGGTCATGTGTGTGTATTAGACTGCCGAATAGCCAAGACAGGAAGCAGCAGTCACTCTGGTGGCTACCATTAGCAGCTAACCTTTGCTCTGCGATTTTTACATAAAAATGGAATTATGGATTATAAATAAGACAAATTATTGCCCAGAAACGTTATCAACCTATGGATTAACCGATTCAGCCGCGTTTTTTCTCGTTTTAATGCCATTGAACACGTCTTTTGATCAGATTGACAGCTACGGTGAGACGATCTCCCTAGAAGCTCCGTAAAGGTACGTGTTGTGATGTCTGCGTTTGCTTCCCCTGTCGCA
>NW_011369212.1:423386-438761 GCF_000735185.1 Notothenia coriiceps | reverse complement strand
AGATGTGTGGTGTTTGCGTTGTTTCTTAAAGGTATTCTAGAAAGTTACAAGTATAATATTATGTATTAATATTAATGAACTAACAGATTGTAATGCTCGTACTGTACATGTGTAGTTTTTTGAAAAATGTTTGAATATTCAGTGTTAATAAATATATGTATTGCAAATAATAGCCATGGCCAGTTTCTTTTACAATTAATAGCACACAACATTTACGTTACAACGGAGCTAAAAACGTAAGTATACGTAAAATGAATAGCCTACTGAAATAATTTTGATTATTGGAATCTTTGAAAAAAAAAAACTACAAATGGTTCATCAGGTTGTCCCCAGGTTCTCTAAATAGTAGAAGTAGAAAAATACTATAACTTTTTTTTTCGACATACTATTACTTTTTTCCTATTTATCGACATACCATACTACATAACTGGTGTTATGTCTATGGTGTCATTTTAACCTGTTAAGACACTGTGTCTCAGGGGACCTTAATATTTAGGAACCTATTAATTTGTTATACCAGATTAACGGAAATAATCTCAGCTAACTGACGATANACCAAAACAAAACACAAGTCTCAGAAGCATCTAAATGACCCCTTAGTGAATAATAAGGGTACTTTTATCTTGAGTTCTGTGCCAATGTCCGTTAGCATTTTTCACTAAGGGGTCATTTAGATGCTTCTGAGACTTGTGTTTTGTTTTGGTCAAAATGGTTTATATCGTCAATTAGCTGAGATTATTTCCGTTAATCTGGTATAACAAATTAATAGGTTCTTAAATATTAAGATCCCCTGAGACACAGTGTCGTGAAAAAAAAACCCAGGGTCCCCGGCCGGCGACTTATTTCAGTATTCATTTTACGTATACTTACGTTTTTAGCTCCGTTGTAACGTAAATGTTGTGTGCTATTAATTGTAAAAGAAACTGGCCATGGCTATTATTTGCAATACATATATTTATTAACACTGAATATTCAAACATTTTTCAAAAAACTACACATGTACAGTACGAGCATTACAATCTGTTAGTTCATTAATATTAATACATAATATTATACATGTAACTTTCTAGAATACCTTTAAGAAACAACGCAAACACCACACATCTTTAAGTTCCTGTTTTCTAGTCATTTTTTAAATTGGCAAGGTAGTAAATTATGTGAGCTCAAGTACTTTGCATAATCATTTTCTCTCAATCAAATACATCATTACAGCTTTTGTTACTCTAGATAAACACGTGTGCTTTGCAAAGGCAAATACATGCAGTCACTCATCTAAATATCTGTCACCCACATATGAATGTCCCTGTTATATCTGTAAAATGACAGGTAATGGCACTGCATTAAGAGGCACAAAGAAAATCAACATTCACTTATTGATAGAAACATATGTCTCGCGCTATAGTAAATGACATGAGTGTAGTCAAACACAGAGATCGGATGTGAAACAGGTTCACCATCAAATAGATGTTCATGTATAAATGCCATATTTGAAGAAGCTGCTCACCAACAATTAAGGCACAAACAACCAAAGTAGAGCGTATGTGTGACTTTGCCACACTGACTCACTTGACAGCACATTTGATTAAACTTAAACAGTCCATGGACCAAAACGGTCAACACAGTTCTGTTGTAAATAGCAGATCATCAGTGTTGCACATTTAATTATACTTATAGCAATACTGAACGAGAGACTGACCTCACTAGTAGACGTTAACTCCAGGAATCTAAGGCACTGTGTGAGTGCAAAAGGCAACATTTTTGAAAGGTACAAAAGGAAAACTGAAATCAAATCTATATACCTTAATATAATGTATCTGTTTGTGTATATAGCAGGAGTCATCATAAGGGATAATGTCTGGATCAGTAAATATTGGTGGGTCAAGGATCATGACTTCATGAAGGCATGGATGTATAGTACGGGCCTACCACCAAGAGAAGTAAAACCACTACAAAGAGAGAACAGACTAACACCATTTTGTCAAAGGGCAAGACAACAACATAGAGACAAAATGACCACCAAGAGACTCAAAGAAACCTCAATAAGTGTCAAAACAACAAAATAAAGATATAACAAAAAGACCAAAAACAATTACAAAGTAGATTGTAAGATTTCATGTCTTTTTGTAGTTTCAAAGACAACAACAAGAAACACTACATTAAATACACAAAACAACTACAAAGAGATACAACTAGAGGCTTTTTATTTACCCTTAAAATAAGAGGCTAAATAGAGTGTGTTGCTCGTATTTAGGACAGGTGGTGGTGCCCATTTTCTCATAATCCGCCCATACTCGAAGCTGGGTTATTTTTGTAAAATAAAATGTAACTCAGCGAAAGAGGATTACATTTCTCTCCAGTCAAACCTTAATTTCATTTTCTGTCTCCCCACCCATGTTATACAACACATACTGCATGAGTGAATATGCAGGCATACTTGCCAACCTTGAGACCTCAGAAATCGGGAGGGTGGGGGGGGAGGGTGCTAGTGGATATTAGATTAACATTAACATGCTTATTGTAGTTGTAAGTGCACTGCCTTGCGGCCTGTAGCACCATATGTGTGGGCTGGAAAGGAGTGAGCAGAGTTGTCGATTCCTCTCAGACTTTCAGTTGCACACTACTAAAGAGACGCGCTACCATGGAAACCAAACAATGGTGTAGCTGTATTAAAGTCAGAGTGGAAACAGTCGTGAGTAAATCTGATTTTGTCAGAAATCGGGAGAAATGCGGGACAATGACCCCGGGAGGAAAACCGGGAGAGGGCAATGAAATCGGGAGGGTTGGCAAGTATGTATGCAGGTGTAACAAAGCAGATTGGGTTGAAACATGCTTACAGTGACATTTTCTTATTCGCCTAGTCTAAAGAGACCATCTGACTCTAGCCATTTGTCGAGAAAAAGACCCAAGAAGATGAGTCTTCTTTCTTTCTAGGCAACTTCCAAATGGAATGGTTTGTTATGCAGCTAATATTCTTTAGGATATGTCTTATTCACCATGTACGTAGAAATGTCCCCATTTAAGACTAAGAGGGTGTGTGGTACCAAATTCAAACTGTTTGCTTCTACTGGTTCTGATAAAGCTTATCACTTATTTGCAGAGTGACAGGGTTGCCCACTGAAGTGTAGCCATAGGTCTGAGTTGACACTTTGGTTTTAAAGCTCTGCTGCCCGCCCTCGACCCGCTGCACCTCGGAGCAGTACGAAGGCTTCACCTCCAGCTTAGCGTGGCTCACTTGGATGGGGACGTGTCTTTCCGTCCTGGACCGTGCTCCGCTGGCTGGGGGGGCCGCAGGCGTGAAGAGGCTGCTGGAGAGATGCTCTCTGAAGCGGCCGAAGAAGCCGCTCCTCTGCCTCGGCCCCACGCCCGGCCGGCCCACGTTGAGGAGCACCGGCTGTCCCACCGCGGAGCCGCCGATCTCCCTCTGCAGCACCGAGATCTCGCAGGGCTTCTCAGCAGCGGGGGTGCTGGTAGAGCCGTAGTGTTCACCTTCTTCTGGCACGTAATCCTCCAAGTCTTCCAGAGTCAGAACACGGCCTCCTTGTGTCAGGATCTTAGGCTCTTGCTTACCGAGAGAGTTATCATCTTCATCATCGGGCTCAAAGATGACAGTTTGATCATCGTCCATGTCCTCGCTGTCCTCTCCTGCTTGAGTGAGGATGGATGAGAGCTCATGGGGGTCTCCAGAGACAGCATCCGGGGAAACGCTCCCCTCCTCTTCCTCCCAGGAGAGCGGAGAGCTGCTGACGTCTCCCTGCAGCTGAGCCTGCTCCAGCAGCTTGTTGTTGGAGTTGTTGGTGTTGGGGTTTCTCTCAGGTGGAGACCTCTTGGCTCTTAAAGGAGTCGATGAGCGTTCGGACGTTGCCGGGGAGACGCCTCTCCTCCTCGACACCCTGGGAGATTTATTGACTTTATACTCGATGACCTCCTCGACCTCCACCCACCTGCTCTCCATGGCTCTGGCTTCAGCGCTTTCGGGTTGAGTAACATAGAGGGTGGGGACGGTGGTCTTTCTCTGAGTGGACATCCTCTTCGGCCTGGCTGTGGGGGGCTCTGGGGTGGAGGTCTCGGAGCGGTGGGCTCCAGCAAGAGTCAAGCCGGGGGACTTGTGTCGCCTCATACGTGGGTTCTTCACCACAGTGGTTATAGTCTCCTCACTGGAGAAGAGAAACAACATTTTAGAGCGCAAGACAAAGAGGTGGAGGGCTTACATGGACCTAAAAAAGGAGTATAAACATTAAACACAAATGCTCAGTGTATCAGAGTAAGCAAGCCATTTAAAGGTTGCCAGAGCTGTGTTTACATTTCAAGACGGACATTAAAATAATTTGTAGAAGAGACAAAAGCAACCAGTTAACATGAGAACATGAGATATAAATCTAACTAGGATAGGCTGACTCCAAGAACCAGTAAGCACTTCCCATAAGCATCAGCGATACAGTTGCCGGTTTAAGGAGACACTACCCTGGTGAAGACAGCCCATCCTTTCTATCATCATTGTGAGAGAATCCCCTGCACTCAGGCTTTAAATACTACACCACAATGCACACACTTACAGAAGCAGATAGACATACAGCAGAGCTCTAAAAGCATTCTATCTCTTAGCAAGCAATATCTAAACAGCAAGGCCAAGAATAAAACATTCAGTGCATCTGTATCACTAAAAGAGCAACTGCAGGGGATAATCTGTCCTGAAACAATTATCCCTGAACATTCTGGATGGTGACAAATGATCCCACAGTTAGTTATGAAACCTTTTATAGTCTAGGTTTAATTTGGTTTTATAGTTAAAAGGACATGTAAAGCACAGATGATCAGATCAGATCTAGGCAAGAGACATGTAAGGCACAAAATAATTAGTATGTGGTTCACACTCACATGATGATGGTTTTCCTTGGTATTCTCGTCTCCTGCTCAGTGACTATGGGAGGAAACAGAATAGATTAGTTTAACAACATAGGTACAATACTCTTAAAGTATAAGATGCATCAACTGATTATGTCTTTAAACCCGCATGAAAACCATGTTTTGCTCCAGCTCCGGGTGTGAGGATGTAGTCAGTGTCCTTACCTTCAATAGTGATGGCCTGTTCAGCAGAGCGGGCCACAGGAGAGGGAGGAGTCAAATCAGCAGAACACTTAGCATTGCCCAGACGGTTGGACAACTGGCAAAAGCAGAACATATATTGTTAGTCTTAAATGCCTGTTGGTTGTCTATCAACTGACTAAGAGTCAACAGAATGTTTATACTTTCTCTATATCTATCAGTTTGAATATCACATGGCATAAAAATAGCAAACTTGCAAGAAAACCAACCAACCTCGCACTCGTAGTGTCCCAGGTCTCTCTCTGTCAGGTTTTTGATGACCAAAACCAGAACCCCACTGCGGAGCTCGCTGTAGGTCTGATACTTCTGCTGGTCAGTCAGAAGCCTGCTGTCCTTGAACCACCTTCACGGTTAACACAGGTAGAGAGGAGAAATAAAGGTTAACACACAAGGCAACAGATGTTACAAGGGACCTTTTGAATTTACTTTGAATATTCTGAAGATTTCAAACCTGATCTTGGGGTTGGGGGCGCTCTGTATGACACAGGTGAACTGAGTGTCCTCACCAGCAACAAATGTAGCATTCCTCATTGCATTCACAAAGCGAGGAGGCACTGCAAGAAATATATCCAAATATAATACACGTTTAAATAACATTATCTACTAAATATAAATAAGCTTCACTTCAATTTTTTTCAAGCATCGTGTGACTGATATTTTCTGTGTTGAACCCCTTACCCTGGACAGTGACCTTGCCGAGAGTGCTGGCATTGCCGGCTGAGCTTGTGGCAAAGCACATGTACTGTCCAGAATCATCTGCGCTCATGTTGTCCAAGATCAGCGTGCAGGAACCGTCAGGGTCCTCGATGATGATGTGGTGAGGGTCTGCCTCCACAGCACGCCCATCTGCATCCAACAAGTAAACCATGAAACACCTTTGGCTTCAGATAGTGTTTGTATACAGTAATTAGTCTGTCACTCAATGCAAAGTAGTATTACTCTCCATTTGAGCAAATGACTGATTAAAAATGGCGTACCCTTGTACCACGTGACCGTAGGTTTGGGGACTCCAGTGACTTTGCAGGCCAGCTTTACAGTCTGACCGAGCTCCGCTGTGCAGTTAGCCAGGATTTCATCAAAGTCAGGACGACCTGTAAAAGGAGATTCATAAAGAAAGTCAGTGTTAGAAAGTCTAGCATCAACTTTGCTACAGGGTTTTCAAACCCCTTAATCAGAGACTTGTTAAAAATGCTGGTGACCCTGTTTTAGTTTGACAACTCTGGCATTGTATTTTAGTTTGGACAGGCGTGAACAGAAAACAAGACAACACCCATGAGACCTTCTTGATTTGTGCTGTCCCGAAAGAAAGAAATTCTCATTTGTTATATTTGGTAACAGGTCCACCTCATCACTGGTCCAAACAAAGACATCTTTAGTCTTACCACTTTCACCACTTCTATTCTCACAGCACAGTCTACAACTAAACAACCATTTGGTAAGGAGACCATCTGCTTCATGTTTACGTACGCCTATTGTACATGAATGATTTTGTGATGTACGTTTTCAGGTGTGTGAGCTAAAACACTTGTGTGCACAAAGGATGTTTGCTATTAGTGTGAATGTATCCTTGGACTGTGTGTTGCACTTACTCCATGCAGGCGTGCTGTATCGCTGCTGCAGTTCTCTGAAGTCTCTCAGCCATGAGTTCTTGATGTTAACAGTTCGGGCCTGCAGGGTGTATTTCCTCACAGAGTCCTCGCGCTCATGCCAGATCTCAAAGGCACGGTCATCACCCTCCACTATCTCATTCACGTCAATGTTATTCAACTGAAACGAGACGAATAATACAGAAAACATTATTGAGGCCGGTGATCAGTAAGTTAACAATTCGGAATGAAGTCTAAAATAGGAAAAGAGGAGTGATTCAATTAAAAGTGTCACCTTCATCATGTTCTTAAAGACATATGCTTGTGTGTTTGTGTTGCTGTCTCTCTTGGGTTTGCAGATTATACAGTAGTTCTTAAACAGGAAGACGTGGCGGTGATGACCTCTAGAGGACGTCCTTATTCCAGGAGCGCCTTCCCACACTTGGAAGGGTCCCTGGTTTTAAAAGGGGAAAACATTTAAAAACAATTAGACAAACTTAATCCTGCCCGAGATCCCTTTACTCAGGGAAGCCACAGCAACTCTGCCTACCTGTCTTATCGGCTCTCCTAATACTTCCAGTGTGGCAGGATAGTTCTCGATCATGCCGACATGATGGGTATTCTCAGAGCGCTGAGGGAGTGCAGACACCATGGCATACGCTTCTTCCAGGAGGCAGCAGTTCTGGCCATTCTTTGCCTTGTTTCTGATGAGCTCCTGGAGATGTTGATGGAGAGATTTCAATTAAACTGCAGTGACACAGGTCTAAAACCAAATGATCTACACTTGCATGGGATGTATTCCTAACTTTCATGCATATCGTGTGTCAAAGCTGTCACCTTGAGGACCGCCTTGTACTTCTGTACCCTGTCCAGTGGGTGCTGGAGGCTGGCGTTGATGCTGCGTACAGGGGGGTCTGCAGGGTCTGCACTGGCTTGCACTTTGTCTGTGTACTCCTATAATGTCATGAAAGGAAGATTTTTAAATGTATGTAGTTATACGGGTCCATAGTCACCCTAATGACTAAAACAATCAGATAGATTAGATTGATTTTGATGGGTTGAACCAACAAAAATTAGAAAGAAAAAAAAGAAAGAAACTAGTGTTACCTTGAAGAAGCGGTGAACGGCCTTGTCACTGACAGCCGACTCAGCCTTACTCTGACCAAGAAGATACTGAAGATACTTCTCAAAGCCCTCCTTGTTCTTCAGGAAGCACATGGCTACGTCATCATCTGTTTCACAGTCATTTAACTTTGGGAGGAATGCCCTAAAAGAAAAATATTGGGGAATGCATTAAACATTTTAGAAAGGAGATTTTCTTTACTTTCTTCCGAAAAAATATCGCACTAAAATGACAAGTCATTAAGCGTTGAGCTCACCTGCTGTGGAAAGACTGGATATCATCAATGTTCCTGAATATGGCTTCCTTCTGGCTGCTGACATCAGGCGGTGCATCAGGGCTGTCTGCGTGCTTCACGTGATGGGAGGTGAAGAAGTCGACCTCTTTCACAAACTGTGATTCACTGTTTATCAGGTCTTGGATCAGTTGGCTAGGGACATGAAATATTAGTTTGTTATAATACATCATATAAATGTATTGTTCGATAAGTGAGTTTAGACTCCCTTTACTTACAATAATTTCCTCTTGTATTCACCCTCAGACACCTCCTCATCATTATTCTCTGGAAGGTCACTCGGATCAGCAGATAGCTGTGGGAACACACATTTATAACTTTACAAATGTTCAGAGTTTGCAAGACAATTAATAAAAAAAAATTGTTTTAAACCTACTTTGAGTTTCTTGTCCAGGTAGGCAGGTGAGACCCAGCCTTGGCGCGATGGTGTAGTTTTGGTGGGTTTGGTCCGGACTAACCACTTGAGAGGATGAGCCGAGTCCAAAACCTCAACATACTGTCCCTCCTTCAGAGAGATGGCTTCTTTGTTTGATATGGTGGAGTTGTAGTCAGCCGTTGCGACATATATGTCAAACATCTGTAAAAATATGCATTTTAATGACAGCACACATTATATTAAAGCTGCATATTCCTGACAGACTATTTCAATACCACATCCATAACTTAAGAGTGTTTTATCAATATCTTTGACCAATAAATACATTTTGGGGCACCCAAGGACACTTACAATAGGGGCAATATAGGGAACAATTAAAACAGTGGATTTAGTGAAATATCAGCCGGGGTAGAACAAGACAAACAGGAAATGGACTGCAGAAGGACACAGGGTACAGTTTATGATGAGAATGCCAGTTTGAACAGGTGGGTTTTGAGTTGATATTACAACAGTGATTCTTTCTATATCTCACCTCTCCCCTGGCATCCCCCTCATCAGACTCAGAGGAGGAGTCAGCGATGAGAGAGGGAGGACGAGAGCGGCCGTGATGAGGTGAAGGAGAAGGAGTCTTGGTCTCGTCATCACTGTCAGCACCTGGTACGCGTAATGAAGCTGGGGCAATCAGAAGAAGACAGGTCAATTGAAGAAAACAAAAAAGGAGAGTTTACCATTAAAACAACCTATCTTTTAACCGTAACATGTCACTGCTATGTATCATGATTAATGATTATCATGCCGTACCTTGCTCTTAATGAAGATACTTGTTTTGGTCTTGAATTTAGTATCAGTTATTGGTGGCCAGTGTTTCAGAGCCTCACAGAGGCCGGACCTTCATCTCAAGGTCACATTTAAAGCATTGTGTGACTCTTTACTGGCATCTACTGGTGCTTTACTTACTTGGTAGTGCCCATCAAAACATATTGAGTCTTTACCCCTTTCGATCATTTTATATATTGGTTTAAATTAATGAAAAAAGTGGGATGTAGAGAGAGAATACGAATAAATTCCACAACAATAGTTTCATTCTTAATGCTTTGCTGTGTGTTAGTATTGTGAAAACATGCATAAAAAAAGCTACATTACAGATAAAACGTATTATCTGAGCTCTACACATACAGGTCTGTCAGTGAGCATGTATTTCAGCTATAAATTGGTGAGCCTTATATTCATATACAGATTATTTCAATTAAATTGGAAATTTCAACAAGTAAAATGTTGAAATAGCAAAAGAGGAAGTAGTTGCTCTTCATATATAATATATAAGACATCTGTATCCAAAACTCAATGGGAAGATGCATATTAATGATGAAGCTGAAGCACTTTGGATACATACTGGTAGCTTTGGGCCAAGATTTCATCCACTGGAGCACTTCATGATTCTGTGAACTGTCTGAATAACAAATTAATGATTTGATGAGATTGTTTTGGGTTGGATTGCTAAATTAATGGATGTCAGGTGTTAAAGAGATTATGTTTGTATGAGGCAATAATAAGTCATATGCTCATGGATAGAGAACAACATGCACAGGCAAGTAGAACAGCAACACCTCAAATGTAATGGAAAGTGAATGGCAAGTCAAGAATTGTAGTACTAACACATTCAGATTAAAAACGTTCAGAATTCTTGTATAATCAGAATCATTTCACTGAATTCAACCAAACTTAAGTGTTCATTTGAATTCAACCAAGTATGTTGTTAATTAAACCATATATCCAACTTAATTTGTGGATTACATGTATAGCTTTAGCCTCTTTAGCATTAGCAACTAGCAAAGCCATTCATGGCAGTTAGCAATTTTTCATTCTTTGACCTACAACATGTTATCTTGTCAGTTAGTTTGCTGCACATATGATAAGAGCATAATAATGAATTCCACACTGAAAAAATAATCTGGGAATCTATTTCATCCCATTTTGAACAGAACACATGTGTTGTGCATGCAGGTTGAGTGTTTACCTTATACCTTAAAGTCTTAAAGTGAAACATTTTCCTGTGTTTTTTGTAAATATTCTACAGTGAGCCAAAAAGGGATATCTACCCCTCTGTATGCTTAATTTCATGCTATCTGATTACATAAAGCCGTTATTCAAATAAGCTTTGTGATTTAAAAATGTGGTTTGTAGAAACACTTGAATCTGCTGTTCAGGCTAGCTCAAGTGAAACATTTTTTTTTTTAAATCAGCTTTCTTGAAAGAAACAAAAAAACCTAGATATTGTATTCTTGCCTTGCTGCGCATAATTCGTCCACAGCATACACTTACCTTGGGTCATCTTTGCCGAAACCATTTCAGTGATCTGGGTTGTCAGTTTCATGAGGAATTCCTCTGTACCTACTTCACCTAGGTAGGACATTTTACTCTCTTAAGGCACACACAAAGAGAGAAAACACCATAAATATTGCAGTATGTATTGCTACAAATCATTTATGCTACTATATAATGTATATATATAACATATTACTATAAATATGAAATGCCAGTGTATAAGGGGATATGTCTCACCTTTTGCCTTGACAACCTCCTCTTCTGGAGGACTAACTGTGAATCCAAACACCCTGAAGAGAATTCAATGTTAGATTTTATTTTCATATAAACATGTATTTAAAATGTGCTGTATATATACACATGTCTTTTTCAGGGTGCAATATGAAAAAAGAACTTGCTCTGAGAGTTTGGTCTCTTTCTTTGGTTGTGGTACTAGGGAAAAGGGGTATAAACACATCAATCCAGTTACAATCAAACCCAGAAAACAAACTAAGGAAGTAACACTTTTGTACTCTTGTGTGTTCTTGGTTAAGAATTTGCTCAAAAGTGAACGTATTTCTAGATAGAGTGCCAAAATAATAGAGTTTTCCTTACCATCATCGACCTCGAGGTGGGCCGTGCAGATGGACTGTCCCGCTCTATTGGTGGCAATGCAGGTGTAGGCGCCGGTGTACTCTGTGCCCACGTCCATCAAGATGAGGCTGTGCTGGCGCCCTGAGCTTGCTATTTTGTATCCCTTGGTGTCAGGCTTTATCCACAGGACGTCCTCCACTGACTCCTCCTTAAGCCAGGAGACCATTGGAGTGGGAGAGCCTGAAAAAGTAAAGGGAAAGGAGAGATCAACATTTTGGATGTCCCCAGATTACTGTAGGTGTTAAAATACTTTAAACCAACCACACAATACATTAAACTAACCTTCTACTTTGACAGACAGAGTGATGCTGGCTCCATGTTTCACCTTCCTGTTGCTGAACCTTTCAATGAAGCGGGGCGGCACCAGGGGCACCTTGGGGTCTGTGACAAAAGCATGGTCATTTTAAACATACTATTATCGCCTAAAGTGCCTGTGTTACTACTTGTAGGACAATTGCAAGTTACCTCTTTTATCTTGTGGCATCATTTCACCTGGACCTGTTGCAAAAGAAAATAAGTTCTGTATCTTGAAATGTCTTAACACTAAAGTCGTTTAAAAACAAAGTATCTTAAGCTTTTTGTGCATAGGCAACAATTCAGATGTGTGAGTACATACGCAGAACCATCAGGCGGGCAGAGGAGTATGCAGAACCAGCTGCGTTGCTGATGTAAGCAGAGTACTCTCCCATATCCTCTTTCTTCACCTCCAGGATCTCAACACCATGAACATCTCCCTCTGCTAGCAGCAGAATCCTGTCTGAAGGGCGCACGGGCTGGCCATCTTTGAACCAGTATATTCTGGGTTTGGGGAAGCCTGGACGACAATATATGTATTGGAGAGAATTTTCTTTTGACATAATAACATTTCTGTAGGTTTACCTCATTAGTAGGACTAACTGGATCGAGTATCAGTGACAATCAGGCAGATCCTTTACATGTAAATAGAATGTTTTATTACATTTGAAGGGTGGCAGTAGTAATATAACATCAACGTTATCAATCAACTCAAGTTTAAGTCAAGCCTGAAGTTGCTTTACACATAGAAGAATGATCCGAGTCACTTCCACACAGTGAGGCATACAGCTTATTATTTAAACACTGGAAATGTATCAGTGGCTGGTATCGGCGGACATCCAAAGCCCAGGTATTGGTATCTGTATATTGTCTCGTAAACTCACCCTTTACTTTGAGCTGCAGCTTAGCAATAGGTGCACCTGGACAGACATGAACATCATGAAGCTCGTCCACAACTTGTGGAAGCTGATCATCTTCAGCTACAGACTCAAATGTCTCAGTTTCCCTACACAAGGAGAGAAGAACAGAATACATATAGATGTCAGTATTTATCAATATATTTATTTATTTTTGTCTTTACAGCATAAAACAACATTTAAAGTAAATTCACCTGGACATGTAGCCCTTGGCACTGACATAGGAAGATGTCTCAGTGGCATCAGCAGCAGTGTCATAATCTGAGCTGCAAGACACTGATGGAAAGATTGAAGTATAGTATTAATCAGTGATCAATAAAATCAGGGACAATGTGTGTGTGGAAACATGTAGTTGTGCAATGTTGAGTTTCAGACATTTTCTACAATCATTTTGGACCAGTTTGGACAAGGGTCACTTTTGCAATGATGTCTCAATGTGAGGACACTTTTGAGTAGGATTTAACAAGCAAACAAAAACAGAGACATTGTCAACAGCGGTTTAAACGTTTGTGTGCACATCATGCAAGTTTACTCACTGTCAACCCTGAGCTCAGCCTTAGTGGCAGTGATGCCGCTGCTGTTTTCAGCTGTGCAACGATAGGCGCCCATGTCAGTGGGCAGCACGGTGGTGATGATGAGTTGGTGGCAGCCTTCCTGGTCTTCATTAATCATATAATGGTCATTCTCCTCCAGCAATTTACCGTCCTTGTACCAGCGAACGGTGGGAGGGGGCTTGCCAATCACAACACAGTCAAAGCTGACTGGATAACCGTCAGGAACATCCTGACTTTGTAGCTCAGTCAAGAAGACTGGGGCAGCTAGGTAGCAAAAGCAAATAGTCAGAGAATCAAAAAATACAGGTCAATTATGAACAACACTTTTATTTGGCAGATTCACAGAACTAACAGCTAAGGATGTGCATACAGTTGAGGCCTAAATTATTAGCCCCCCAGGAGTTATGGAACATTTTCCTAAAATTCTTTCCAATGTTTCCAGCATTGATAAAACTTGATATAATCAAAACTTCACCAGTGGTATTTAGTAGCTTTTGGTACATAACATACGTTTTTAGGCATGCTTTATATCAAATATAGTGAAAAATTGGTTGGTCAAAAATATTAGCCCCCAGGCCATTAATAGTCAATAGTGTGCCCTTTCTGAGCCACAACTGACAACAACCTCTTAGAGTAGTTATTCACTAGGTTGGCACAGGTCTCTTGAGGGATTTTGGCCCATTCTTCCATTGCAAATGGTTCCAGCCGGTCCAAATTGCGTGGTTTCCGAGCATATAGACATTCACTTTGAGCACCCGCCAGATTCTCAGTAGGATTCAGATCTGGGCTTTGTGTGGGCCACTCCAGCACCTTGGTTTTGGTGTCCTTTAGGAACTGTTGGACCAAATTTGATGTGTGCTTTGGGTCATTGTCTTGTTGGAAGACCCAGCGATGACCTAAGCGAAGACTAAGAGCAGATTTTTTCATATTATCCCTCAAAATGTCAACATCATTTTTATTTTTCATGATGCCTTGCACCCGAACAAGGCTCCCTCTGCCTGAGGCTGCAAAAGCCCCACAGCATGATGTGTTCTAAGGGTTGAAGGCCTCTTCCTTTCTTCGCCAAACATAAGCAACATCCATGTGCCCAAACAGTTCCAGTTTAGTCTCATCAGACCAAAGCACAGACTTCCAAAACTCATCTTTACCTTTCAAATGTTCACGGGCAAAACTCAGTCTGGCTCTGATGTGCCACTCGTTGAGTAAAGGGGTTCTTCTGGGACGATGGCCCTGAAGCCCAACACGATGAAGAGCCCTCACAACTGTGTTCCTTGAAACCTCAAATCCAGAAGAGGCCAGGTCGGCAACAATCATCTTGGCAGATGTCCGGGGATTCTTGCTGACATCTCCGACTATTTTCCTCTCCAGAGTTCTTGAAATCTTGCGCTTTCGACCACGCCTATGTTTGTTTCTTACAGAATTTGTCTCCTTGTACTTCGCAATGATGCAATGTACAGCAGTTCTAGACACTGTGAAGCGCTTGGAAATAGCAGTATAGCCTTCCCCCTTATCATGAGTCTCCACTATCTTCTTTCTGAGCTCAAGACTGATTTCCTTTGACTTTGGCATGGTGAGTAGGAGTAGTAGTATAGTCCCTCTCAATAAGGTATCAGAGCGCCTGTTTCTTGGAGTCCTTTTATGCGGATTGAATGCTCAGGTGTGGCTTGAAAGCTGATTGGTTGATTAGGTGTGGTTTGAAAGCTGATTGNTACTTAGACACATACAGTTGAGGCCTAAATTATCAGCCCCCCAGGAGTTATGGAACATTTTCCTAAAATTCTTCCCAATGTTTCCAGCATTGATAAAACTTGATATAATCAAACATTCACCAGTGCTATTTAGTAGCTTTTGGTACATAACAGAATTTGTCTCCTTGTACTTCGCAATGATGCAATGTACAGCAGTTCTAGAAACTGTGAAGCGCAGTATAGCCTTGCCCTTTATCATGAGCCTCCACTATCTTCTTTCTGAGCTCAAGACTGATTTTCTTTGACTTTGGCATGGTGAGTAGGAGTAGTAGTATAGTCCCTCTCAATAAGGTATCAGAGCGCCTGTTTCTTGGAGTCCTTTTATGCGGATTGAATGCTCAGGTGTGGCTTGAAAGCTGATTGGTTGATTAGGTGTGGTTTGAAAGCTGATTGGTTGATTAGGGGTGTTTTGAAAGCAAAAATT
>NW_011369212.1:404278-423144 GCF_000735185.1 Notothenia coriiceps | reverse complement strand
CTGGTGAATGTTTGATTATATCAAGTTTTATCAATACTGGAAACATTGGGAAGAATTTTAGGAAAATGTTCCATAACTCCTGGGGGGCTGATCATTTAGGCCTCAACTGTATGTGTCTAAGTACTTAACTTTTTTGCCAATTAAATACAATATATACATGCATATGACATGCTACTTGAACATTTCCTCACAAAAAAAAACATATTTGTATCACAATATTGATGATTTAGACTTAGATTGTCTATTACAAATGTATCTTGATCCAACAGCCATGTGTTTCTTACCCTGGGATCCAGCCATAAACGCAACTGGCTGTCTTTCTTGTGTGGGGGTCTGTGTGCCATCTTGCACGTAGCCCATCTTTCTAATTCGCAGCTCCACTTTGAGATGCCCAGCCTCCAGGATGCTTGTATCCACAGGAACCCCATGGATTGTAAACATCTCCTGAAACCTCTTTGAAGCAACCTCAGCCTCTGTCCGGGAGTCAAAACGAATGTAGATGTAACAGTCGTCCTCCCGGTAAGAGTGTGGATCTGGAGGACCCATGTCTCCTTCATCTGCGCTGACAAATGATTCTTCCTCAACATTCGGAGGGAGACTTGATCGCAGCAGGCGGCACAGACGTTTGCTTGCCTGTCTCAGAGAATCATCCATCTCACTTCCTGAGGAGCTGTCCGGCTCGCTGTCGGCACTGTAGCCCACGGTCAGCGGCCGCCGCCCAGATGATTCTCTCTCCGTTCCTACTGTGACCTTACCACTGTGAGACGTGACTCCATACTTGTTGGTGACCTCACATGTGTAGACCCCAGTATCTTTTATGGTGATGGCAGTGATAACCAGTGAGCAAGTGCCATCATTGTAGATATCAATATGGTGGTGTTTGCCATCAGTCAGTGGTTCTCCATCCTTCAGCCAGCGCACCTTATCAGGTTTACCTTCTGCAATGCATTCTAGATGTATAGTGCCGTTAGGTTCTTTGGTCTGGTCTTTGAAGGCATCTTTAAAGACAGGGCGCATGTCCTTGCGGGCTTTGTAGCCCTTGAAGGCAGCTTGAATCTTAATGGCAGCATCTCTGAGTTCAGGCTCATCCTCTTTACTGATCTCCATGATCTCAGTCTCCTCTGTTGACACCTGTTTTGCATCTGTCTGCTGTATTATGGTTGTTTCCACCCTAGACTCCTGCACTGTCTGCTCTTCCATCTTGAAATGTGCGAAGAACTTCTCAGTAGTCAAAGTCTCCGTCTCATTGGTTGCTGTGACAGAAGAAGTGCTGCTTTTCTTGAGGTAGGAGACAAGCGTTGAACCCCCGGAAACAGACTCATCCTCTGAGGTGGTGCTAATTTTGGACTCTACCTGCGTCTTCGACACAATGGCCAGCTCCTTCTCTTCTGATTTACTTTCCACTTTCTCTGACTTCTTTTTACCACCTTTACCGTCTTCCTCAGGTTGTTCAGTGATGGAGTCCAGAGTGGGTTCACGACTCATGCGGCGTTTCTTGGCCGATTCCTCCCACAGCTCATGAACATCACCTTCTTCAGCAGCTTCTGGAGGCAGACTGGGTTGTCCCATAGTCCCAGCCTCAGTCTGTTTGGCTTCTACACCTATAACCACAATGAGATTGTTTGTTAATATGTTGATAGTAACACAATTCATCTCCTCTGCACTCAAACATTCTTGATAGGTCTTTTTTTTTTTACTTGATTCATTATTTATTTATTTATTGTGATGCTATGAACTATTTATCCAAATCTCTGCTCATGGGTGTATCTGTGTGCTTTCTTCCTGTCTGTGTACATGACATAAGCAGCTCATAACCAAATGTCCCTTGCGGGATTAATAAAGTTGTTGATGGATTGATTGATTGATTGATTGATTAATTGATTGATTGATATAGAAATTTCAGTCAGCACCCAACTTATTTGTTAAGTTTTTACACATTTAAATTGAGTTTAAGAAAGCCTACAAACCATACACACAATGCCTTACCTGGGCAAACTGCTGGCTGGATTGGTGCTTCTGTCCAACAATAAAAGGACAAAATAAACATGTTATAGCAAATTATAAAGCTTCTTAAGATTTCCCAACTGCTAATATGCCATTTACTGTAGTAGTACAACATATAAAGCCAAAAAATACTTTCTGAGAAAGGCTTTCGAGGTCAGGACTCAGGTATTTATTTTGTAGTTAAACTATGAATAATAAGCAAACAGCCCTGGCACACAAGCAAATTGAAGTACAGTTTCTCATAAACTAAACCACACATCCACTCACCAAGCTGCACAGTGTGTGGCATCTCAACAGGCTCTCCAACCCCAGCTCTGTTAGTGGCTGCCACTCTGAACCTGTAGCCACTCCCTGCTGTAAGATTTTCAACCACAAACTCTGTGTTAAACACAGGGTCAGAGTGACATGGAAGCCAGAGGGAACTGTCCACCAGACGCATCTCCACCCTGTATCCCAGAATGGGACTCCCTCCATCATGTAGAGGAGTGAACCAAGACAGGTTGACAGACTTTTCTGTCTTAGTGAGGACTTCTGGGTCCTCTGGAGGATCAGGTACAGCTGTGAAAAAGGAAAGAAGCAGGCATTAGATGCTTAAACAATAATCAAGAACTACAGGGAACTTTATCTGGTATACTTTATAGTATCAAACTATCCGTCCATCCTGTTATATGTGGAGTTGCAACATAGAGTACATAACCAGAATACATATATAAAATAAGTAGCCGGAATAATAATAATAATAATAATAATAATAATAATAATCAGATCATGCACTTAGAAAACACTGAAATTGCACAAGCAACACAACATGAAAATAAGTTCACGTTATGGTCCAAACCATTTGCGAACTGTGGTTACACTTGTATCCTTCTGATTTTTCTCTCTATCAAACATTTAAATTTTAAAACTAAATGTTAAAAAAAACAAAGAAACAAATAAGTGAAAGATCAAATCATTTTCACATACAGGCTAGAAAACGTTTTAAAACACTTACTGATGATGGTGAGCTTGGCCAAAGAGAGAGCATCTCTAGCAGCAAATGTAATTTCTTGCTGTGGCATTAGAGGGGCCTTCCTCAGCACGAGGCGATAAGAACAGCCGTCAGCTCTCAAGGCCCAGAGGTCGCTGGGTTTGATCTCAACCCCATTAATATACCAGGCTACTTCGGCTGAAGGGACAGGCTCTGTGAGTTCGACATTAAACTCAACCTTTTCTCCCACTGCAGCCACCTTGTCCTCCAGACTCTTCACAACATCCAGCTGCCAGCCTTCAAGGGAAAATACACAGATTTAAATATAAAAGTTTGTCAGTGTAAGTGTATGACATTACAATGCATAATCAGACAAGATAATCCTATGAAAACAACTAAAGTCTTGTGTTTTTTATTTGATAGACTCACGTTTGACGGAGAGTTGGGCCGATGTGGAGGCTGTGCCAACTTTGAAAGTCACTGTGCAACTGTCTGTCACTCGCAACTCTTTCAGAAGGAGCAGATGACGACGACCACTCTCAAATGTTACAATCTCAGCATTAGGGGATTCCTTTACTGGTTTCCCATCGAGGAACCAGTGGCAATCTTTGCTCTCAGGACGAGACAGGGCACACTCAAGCAGCACTTCACCTCCATCAAAGGTTTCTATATTCTCCAGGCCCTGGACAATGTCAATGGGTTTTCCTGTAGAAAACAAACGAAAAAACAAAGAAAGCATTATAAAAATGTAAAGAATCAATCAATCAATGAAACTTGATCATGAATAGCTGATCAGTTAATTTGTCCTGTAAGATATGATGGAGCAGAGGAGACTCCCTAGAGGTTAGAGCCCTTTCCCAATGCAGGGAAGCTCACCTTCCACAAAAAGTGAAGCGACCGCACAGGTCCCCTCTGCCTCACAGGAGTATGTTCCCCTGTCCTCAGCAGACACATGGCTAATGTACAAGCGAGCCACATTCCAATCCTGCTCCACTACCACCCTTCGGCCGTCAGGCTGTAATGGCTGCCCATCTTTTTTCCACTGAGGCTTGACCGGCCGTGAGAACTGGCAGATGAACTCAGCCGGTTGGTTTTCGAGCACACGAATGTCCTCCAGCTCGCTCACCACTTCAACTGTGGGATCTGAGGTTGGGGTCAGGGGTCAAAGGGTCAGGGTTTGACCAATAGATATAAAGATAAGCGCAGGGCATGACCAATGACGCATGGGCTTTATAAACCCCAAGCGCATTTTCAGTGATGTGAGTTATTTCAATATGTTTTATGTCAAGTAAAAATTGTACTTGACGTGATACAGTATTCTTTTAATGGCCACACTATGGTCCCATGTGAGGACAGAAAATGAGTAGGGGGTCAAAAAGCCCAACCGTCAAGATTGAGGCATTGGTCACAATCAAGGGCCAAATGGGGGAATATACATGTCAAACTCATAAGGCGCGTGTGGGGAGGTTAGAGTTTTTAGTGCTTGAAAGTTAGGGGCAGGCCTTGATGGGATGGGATAGTTAAGGTAAATTAGTATTCAACAGCAGCCGGCCTGCTTGGATGGGTGGGTGGAGCAGCACTTTCTTAAACTAACATTGTGTCAATATTTAGTGATTTGCTACTAAAATCATCAAAATAATTTTTATTACCAGGGTACGCGTACACTTTGAGCTGCACGTCTAACCATATAATAATCACTATCATGCTTTAAGTTCCTACTCTAAAAACGTAACTGATTGGGCGATCCTAAATCACAGACGTTTCTTCCAAAAATGCTGCGTTTCAAAGATTCGAAGGCTTAATTGTCATATGCACAGTACAGTGTAGACATGGCAATGAACATCTTAAGTCCCAACATAACTAATCTCTTCTTGCAAACAGACAAGAGCACTTTCAATGCAACGTTACGCACAGTCATTCAAATCCATCAGTGTTCCTACAATATGTGTGGGGGAAACTTCTGAAGCCATTGGAGTCAGAACTCAGAGAGACATGAGGAGAGCTGGAACTTTGATGGCAAACACTGATGGTTTATTTGGAGCTTCGGCCGGATAATTCACAAGACGTCACGGGCCACGGGTTGACCACACGGTTGAGATGCCACAGTCAATTCTCAAGAGCTCTTCTGTAGTTCCAGGTTTTAACTAGTTCGGAGTGTAATAATCAACATTCAGTGAGACTAAACAAATATGGACCCTGAATCTAACTAGAGCTGTCGTCCATAGAAAATAATATGTGTCAGGGAACCTACGTTCCTAAAAAAGAAGGACTTCTAGATGTCCCTGAACAATAAACTATCTCATGTCATAACAGCCATGCGCCCAAGCTTCCCCTCCTTAAGAGAGATAGCAGCAATACCCTAGGCCGTAGACCTATGCCATGGGAAAGGAGACAGTGAAAAGAGAAAATGATGAACTGTGTCAAAGGTTGAATACATAAGCAAATTATTCCGCAACAGTATGCACTTTGATTTTAGAAAATACCCTACCTTGATATGGCAACACTGTTAAGGAAAGATGTGGCCAAATGGAGCCAATGATGCTAACAAGTACCATCAAGTCAGTTTCACCACCAAGGCTGGACATGTTGCCAGTCAATCACAGGAGTGCCACAAACAGCGAGACAACCATTCATGCTCATATTCACAATTTGAATTAAAGTCACCAATTAACCTAAGGTCCATGTCCTCGTTCCATTATTAAAATGAAAAGATGGTAATTTATTTTTTTTCATTGGCAGATCTTACTGGTTTAATTATCTTTGAGTTTTTAAACAACCATACTCAAATAAAACTGTGCTGTGGTGCTGCACCCAGTGGCGAGTTTTAATTGTATCAAAGCATACAGCATGGGGTAATCAATTGCCATCATTATTATTCTTATTAATGAAATTAGGAAAAATGCGGCCCATGCATGAGGAAGCAATGCAATGGAAAAAAATATCCACTTTTAATCCATTGGAAAACATTTTTAAAAAAGGGACCCTGCAGAAAACATTAGAATTCAATGAATATTTACTCATATTCAACAAGACGATTTTCGCCAAATTATAATTGGTTAATTTCAAGTTGCCAACTTCAGAAATGTTATACATTTAAGTTTCTAACATATTAGTTTAAAATGCTGACAAATATTGTCATCACTTACATTGTATATTGGGTAGATAAAAACACAACTACTGTGTTTTCAAGAAGAATTTCAATTTTAGGAGTGAAACGTATAATTACAATTCTGCAGGGTCAATAATGAGACTGAAAGCCTCCTTATCTGAGTATCTAATTACTTATTAGCTTTACAATATGATACCTTTGACTAAGAGCTTGGCTGTTGATGTTAAACTGCCAGCTTCGAATGCGACAGTGCCAGAGTCATCGGTGGCCAGGTTCTTTAAGGTGAGTGTGTGGATGTTGCCCGGGTTCAGCCCTATTTCACTAAAGGGGCTGTTCTCCAGCAAGGTGCCATCCAGCCACCACTGCACCTTGTGAGGGGCCCTACCAGACAGCTGGCAGGAGAAGGTTGCCCATTCCCCAACAAAGACGTCAGTGGTCTTAAGACCACACACAAAGGAAACTTCTTTCGCTGTTGAGTGAAAACATATCATATGCGGACACTGAGCCTCAGAGACAGAGAAGATTATTTAAGATAGATTTTTTTTTTAAAACATGCAATATCACAAGTAACAAAGATGTAGGCAAGTCTTAAGAACAGACCTACTATTCTATTGCAAGAATAAATTGAAGAATACAGCCACAATTAAACCTTACTGTCAGTGAAATCGAAGATTGATGAAACAGATTTGAAATAGGCTACCTTGCACTGCCAAAGCAGCCGTGGTGAGCTGGTCTCCCGCATCACAGGTGTAGTAGCCACTGTCCTCGGGCTCCACGTTCCGTATGCAGAGCTCTTGAATGCATCCTTCCTGCTTCATCTCAAACTGCTTACCGGGCTTGAGAACCAGGCCTCCTTTCCTCCACTCCACAGGAACACATGGCTTAGACAGCTCGCAGTGCAGGGTAACATCATCACCCTCTATGGCATCGTGGTTCTTGAGCTCCTTGCGGAAGGACACGGGGGCACCTGGTCAAAATTTAAAATGGGAAAGTTTGGGATCAGATGTGGTGAAGGAGAGTTGGGCTTCTGATAGTTGAGATGAGACAAACATCTCTTGACAAAAAGTTTAGCTGATGACAAGGATGCCAGGCTTGGTGTGTTGTTTAGGCATGTGGAAGTTCACATTTCAGCTGGTCATTTCAATCCATCATCCCCATTCGTGAATGGGGTCAACACTTTTTGTGTTTTGTGGCATCGGTCTTTACCTTGCACAGTCAAGGTGGAGTCACACTGTGCATCTCCAGTGTCACACGTGTACGTTCCTGAGTCCTCAGGCACCAGGTTGTTGATACTAAGCTGGTGAAGAGCTCCGTTACTCTTCAGGTCGTACTTGAGACCTGCTTGGATGGCCGTGTTGTCCCTCTTCCAGGTGACAGAAGCCTTGGTGTCAGAGATGGTGCAGGCCAGAGTGACAGTTTCACCCTCTACTGCCGAAGTGTTGTGTGGTTTCTCTAGTATTAGCACTGTAAATATGGGAAACGCAAAACTCAATTTGATAATGGAAGCAGTTTTAACGTTTCCCTCACCTCACAAACGTGGTGATAATTAGTTTAAAGTTTTCAAGTATTTAAGGTTAAAATTACGTATTGAAAACAATGCCTGTTCTGCAATATCTACAATTTAGAGGTGTTAAGTAGTTTAAATGATTAAATTAGGATATTTTTGTTAGCATAAGCATGAAAGAATAACATGCTAAAGTTAGAATGTTGATGAAGATGATGCCAGCATATTTCGATTTGCCAAGACAAAGCTGTTTGGAGGTTGATGGAGATGGATGTGAGAAGCGACCGTGCCGTCTCCTTTACCTTTGGGCTTCTCCTCCACCAGAAGACAGGCCACAGTCTTCTCTTCTCCCAACACGAAGGCAACATCTCCAGATTCATCTGTGGTCACCATCTTCAGGGTCAGTCGGTGCACTGTGCCATGGCTGCTCATTTGATTCAGGTCATTATTCTGGAGGAGGTTATCTGCAAGCCACCATTCGCTGTTTGTCACGCCTGGGTGTGACAACTCCACCTCAAAGACAGCGTCCTGCCCCGTTGTCACAGTAACATCGCTGAGTTCTCGAGTGATGCGAACATGTGCTGAGGGTGAATGGGATGATGGAAGTGATCAGATCTCTTGAGCTTCCAGAAGGCATCAGTAACAAGGTGTCCAAGAATCTCTTTTTAATCCCTATATACAACCTGATGCCACAAGTTTGATCATGGAACATGGATTCTGACATTAATCATTTATTGACCACACAAACCTGAACAAACCCCGATTCAAATCCAGTAACTATATCTCTAATTTGGTGACAAAAATGTTGGTACAAATGGCAGTACTAGTAAGTACTAACAAAAATAGTAGAAAACTGAGCCAACGCCGGAATATTTAAGTAAAGCTCTCACTACATGCCAACTATGACATCACACTTAAACTTAAAGATTGTAAACTCCATGAGTAAGATGCTGAGGAGATCTGATCCAGTTCTTATTAATGGGATGGATGAATGTAAAAGGAACTTCAGGAAGGGTGATGATAAGAGAGACACAGATGAGATGCTCTGTTACCTTTCACGGTCAGGGTAGCTGTACTGTTCTTGTCCCCAGTTTCGCAGGTATATTCTCCGCTGTCCTTCACATCCAGCTTGTGTATCACCAGGATGTGCGTTGTAGCGGTTTGCTCCAAACTGTACTTCTGCCCATGGATGAGCACAGTGGAGTCTTTCAGCCAGGTCACCTTGCAGTCGGGGCTGGAAGTCTCGCAGGACAGGCTGGCTTTGTCTCCTTCAATGGCCTCTTGACTTTCCAGCTCCTTCTTGAATGTTGCAGGAGCGGCTGCCAGAAAGAGGTTAATTAATTAAGATGACAAATATCGAAGATTTATTTGGTAACAACAGCCATCGCAAAAAACAGTCCTCATAGGCAACAGCAGCATGAAAAGAACTGTAAGGCCACTGGTTTATCTACACTCCATTTGGAAGTTTTAGCGGGGAAAAAATCTGCAATGAATGTATCTATAAACATATTTCTAGGCAAATGATTTGTCTGTTCAATGAATGAATGGCCTTGCGGTAAATAATGTTTACCGTTTCCGAGAACAATAAAAAAAAACAAAGAGGAAGGGTGTTAAGATTTTTTTTTAAATACAAATCCACACTTTTTATGGGGATTCCTCCAGAGCACAATAAAAAGTGGGGATGAAATGAGGGTAGGAAGATGGGAGAGGACATGAAACAAGATTTACAGGCTCAACTCAACTCCTAGACATTGTGAACACAGCATCTTAAACACCTTGCCCTACAGTACACAACAAACAAACAATATCAATTGTTGATTAATATCACGTGGTTAATCACTGGGTGTGTCAGGCTGAATAAAGGTGAAATAGTGTACAGGGAAAAAAGTGCAGAAAAGTTGCAATAAACAAGAATTTCAAGGAAACACACTTTAACATGTTGAAAATAATGGGAAATGTTCGAGGTTGTTGGGAGTGGAAAAGGAGGAAGATGAATACACATGCATACACTGTAGAAATATGACGAAATATGCAGTTAAGTGCAGATTAAATACAAATTATATGAATGCATAACGAGTCAGTATGAAGTGAAAAGAAAGAAAATCACAAGCATCCATGTGTTGGCATGCTTGTTGAAGAAATAGAGGGAATGCGTTCCACAAGAAAGACGATAAAGGCAAGTAAACTGTCCAAATGCTACGGGAGAAACAAAGTCGCAAGGATGAATACTCGTCCTCATAGGCAATGCATAACATTTATCTTACCTTTGACTGTCAAAGAAGCAGTTGAAGTGTGGTTACCCACTGTGAAAGTGACTGTTCCCGAGTCAGCCGTGGTGACGCCCCGGAGTTTGAGGCTGTGTACGCAGCCCTCAGACTTGATCAGGTTCATCTCGTTATTCTGTAGTGGGACATCCTGGAGTTTCCACTGGGCCAGAGGTGCCTCCTCACGAGAAACCCGACATTCAAAGCGAACATCGTCACCCTGGTACACAACGCAGCTCTCCAAGAACTTCAGTATTGTAACCTCGACCTCTGTTTGAAAGATACATTTCAGAAGAATAGTTACTTATTTGTTCAGTGAAGTTCTTGACAAAGACATAGTTCAAGCTGGTCAGATTGTGATCAAAGTGTGATTAAATATATAAGGATTACTGTGAGTAGCAAGTGAAGAAAAGAAAGTAAAAGGTGTATTATTGTTTGTGACTACAGACAGGCACAAATAACGGGAAGAGATGAGTGATCAAGCGCAACAGAAAAGTGCTTCTGTCAATATCTACAAGTGCTTTGAGAACAGGGAAGAATAAGGACACGTGTGGGATGAGAAATAACACTGGAATATTTATATGCAATCAAGTCTAAAGTGAAAATAGGACATCCAGATGAAAGGTTGATGCACTTCATGCTCAAGTGTTGGAGTGATGAAGGACACATTGGAAGAAGTGACTCCAGAGGATGCATGAAAAGGTCAGTCTTAAATAGACAGCTCCTACCCTGCACACCGAGGACAGCTGAAGTCATCTGGTTTCCTGCATCACAAGAATATTCTCCTGAGTCAGCTCCTCGCAGTTTATAGATGACAAGCTCAACTACAGTCCCTTCCTGTTTCAGATGATACTTGCTGCTGGATGCCAGCACCCTGTCTCCAAACCTCCAGACAACACTGGCTCCCGGCTTTGTGGTTTTACAGCGAAGACTAGCGCTCTCCCCTTCCTTTCTCATAAGGTTCTGCAGCTGGGTTTTGAAAAGGACAGGCTGGGCTGCAGGGGAGGAAGTGGAGGCGGAACAACTTAGGACAACCAAGACTTATGTTTGATATTTACATTACATTATTTTGTCTTTGGTCAATTCATTGGCAACTCAATTATCGTAACTACAAACAACAGGGTTTATTCAGCAGGCATACCCGTCACAGCTAGTTGGGCAGTGCTTTGATGGGCACCAGTGTCACATGTGTAACTCCCAGCATCCTCTGGGTCTACATCATGGATTACAAGTGATGCAAGGTGACCCGTTTGTCTGATTTCATACTTGGCGCAAGGACAAAGACCAAGTTCTCCTTTCCTCCACTCCAAAGGAACACCAGGTTTGGAAAGCTCACAGTGCAGGGTCACACTGTCCTCCTCATCGGCCGTTTGGCTTTCAAGATCTTTTGTGAAAATGACTGGGGAAGCTGATGAATGAAAGGAAACAACTAGATTTGTATCTGCTGTACAAAGTCAAGAATGAGTGAGATAAAGAAGAATGACTTAAAAGATTAAATGAAAGACTTGATGGAGGAAGAAGACAATGTTGAAGTGGTATCCATCCTACCATTTACTACAAGAGAGGCCGAGCTTATCGTGTCGTCTGAACAGCACGAGTAGCTTCCTGTATCTTCAAGTCTCAAGTCGAAGATCTGAAGCTCATAACAACATCCTGTTTGTTTCATTTGATACTTTTCTCCACAACTCAGCACCTGAGTTTCCTTCTTCCACTCAACAGGAAGGCCGGGTTTAGAAAGCTCACAGTGCAGAGTGACAATTTCTTCCTCCTCAGCCTCTTGACTCATCAGATCTTGAATGACTGTGACTGGAAGAACTGTGGATTTAATCAGTTAGATAAGATGAAGACTAAGGGACGTCATGTTTAACTTACCTGACTCTATATTTGTATTTTTGCAAAAGTAAAAACAAAGAAAATAAAACCATACAAGACCTGATATGCCCATTTTCATATATTACACACATTCAACAACACGGGTGCACAGCCATTGATCCCTATTCCCATTATAAGCAAGGGTCCACCTAAGCATTTACCAAGCGTGTCATAGCATATAGATATAGATCGGAATTATTCCTTTTACACATCGACAACAATCCAGAAACGACATGAAATGTGGCATTCGCGAGTCAATACGTCAATATCAGAAACAAGCCAGACTGATTTCCCACAAACAAAAATCGACAAGGAAAACAAATCAAAACGTACACAATGTGCGGTTGCCACAAAACATCTACCTTGTTCTTTGGTATCCAGCTTTGAAAGCTCTGAATTTGTGATGACTTCAGAAACAGCAGGCTTTTCAATCTCTGCAGGTGTGATTTATTTAGTTACACATAATATATCTACTGAAGTAAACACAGAGCAGCAAAATGAAACAATGATAGTGTAATTTACTAAATTGTCTAAAGTGATGTTGCCAAACTGATACGTTTTATACAAAAAACAACAAAATAAATTCCCAATTTCTAACTTAGACATCCAAAAGAAATGTGCCATACTTTTAACAAAACCCTCAAGAAACAGGACGTCATGTCTCAACAGCCTTTATGAGCTTATTCTATCACAGCATGTGCTTGAGCAAAACCCAGCGCTCAAGAGTTTTATACACTCAATAGAACCAGTGTTCTTCACTATCACACATACCTTCAACCGTCTTTTTGGATTCCTTTTTGTCAGGTTCAACTTTGGAGATCACTTCTGGAGCTGGTGACTGCTTTACTGTATCTGAAGTTATTTGTAGACATATAAAGTATGCTTGAATTCAACTTACATAAACTGGACTTTTTTTACACCATCGCAACACCAAAAGCAATGTGCCATACACGTTTTTAGAGCAACAATATCCATGACGACACAAAACCAACTTCACTGAATAAAAATGTACAAACAGAGCCATGACCAAGAGCTTAGCCAACAGAGACAAAAGCTAACGAATCTGGGTTTATACCTTTGACTTTTTTGGAATCCATTTAAGACTGATTAAGACAAAAACATGGTGCCTACAGAGCCAGTAGCCACACATTTAGTTTCTATTCATCTCAATTAATTCCTCTTAAGAGTATCAACTGAGTACAGATTTTCCGCAACACCTTGTACAATCAACTGTAATCTCTGACATTGTAGATTAAGTTACATCACATCGTCCGAAATTCCACCCACAGCACAGCGATATACAAAGAAGGCTAAGCACAGGTTCACAAGCCTCAAGACAGATTACGTCTCAAAAACCAACTTGTTTTAAGAAACAGTAACAATTATCTCCGGCTAAATAAAGGTTATTTTATGAAATAATAGCTGCGTACAAATCTGGTATTTGCTATAGTCTTTCACTCATGTCACGTTGGCTAAAAACCACAAGGAGCACAAACAGAATAACAAGGAACTGCTGTTGGAGGACAGTTAAGAAAAACATGACAACGATGGCCAGGCGCTAATATGGTACTATATATTAGCATCTCCCCCTGTATTCATATTGTGATATTCTGTTGACCAAACCTTAGAAACTTATTTACCTGAAAATATTTATGTCCATTGCCCACCCTTTACAGCTACGACAAGCTACACCAAAACATGCTCTATAAGCCAAAAACTATTAGAAGAGATAGAACACCTAGTTTGACAACACAAAGACTGAGTCGGATGTGGCAAGAGACAACTTAGAAGCACAAGGCCGATATAGCTTCAATCTTTGCATACCTTCTAGTGGGTCTTTGGTCCCCTGCCTCTTTGTGTCAGCAGCTGTTCCAGCAGCAATCTTCTCAACTGGGATAAAACACAACAATAACCTCACAATGTTGCAGTGATGAAATATATATCCTTAAGACAACAGCCAGCCATGAGAACGGAAAGCAATCAAAAATCATTAACGCTTCAAGTAAAAACCTCTCACAGATCATTATCAATAATCCAACACGCAGCAGCATGCCAACGTGCCAAGGTACCATAAACATAGAATCAAAATATCCAAGACTCAACATAAAACTGGAGAAACAAAGCATTAAAACATTAAAATCCGACTTAAAAAAACAATATCAGCATTTGCCACAAAACAGAATTGACAGAATAGCAACAAGGCCTAACGAGAAAACAAAAGCCACTTTCTTATATTTAATGGTAAATCCAAACTGAACTCCCTGCTCCCTCCATATTTCCAGTTCTTCTTTGTCTACAAACTTTAAAACTAAATCTGGAATAAAACAAATAACAACCATACTTAGTATTGACAGATGTCACAGTATCCGACAGAAGCTATGCAAGCATGTTTCTTATTACCTTCCCCTGCAACTTTAAGCTCTTGAGAATCCTTATGTACCTCCACTTTGAGGAGCTGCTGTTGAGGAGTCTGTCCAGTAGGTGGCAGTGTTACAGCTATGACATTGAACAAAGAGACACCAGAGATAGCCACAGATGTTGAAATAGATTAAAACCATGTATAGCCTTAAAGCATTTTTGTAATGAACCAACACAATTCTGTCAGCAGCACAGAACAATAACCTGAAGACAACAGCCAAAAGAAAGCCAGTAAAGCACACAACTGACCCTTTACAACAGAACATGTTTAACATTCAACAAATAACTGATACGAACAAAGCACTTAGAAAACTGGACAAAATTGAGTATTTGCCACAAAATGGAGAACAGCAACAATAACGAGCGCTAACAAGAAAACAAAAGCCATCTTATCTATATATTTCCATTACATAATTTTCAAAACCAACGCCACAGACAGTTAAACAAACTGAGTGGCCTACATGTCCCTCTATATTTTCCAGTTGTTCTTTTATGTCAAGTGGGTCTTTCTACAAGCCAGAAACTATATCTGGAATGAAATAAATGACGACCATGCTTACTCTATCGACAGACACCATGCAGACACGTGTGCCATTACCTTCACCCCCCTGTTCAAGCTTTTGAGAATCTTTCTGATTCTCCTGTGTGAGGAGATGCTGTTGAGGAGTCTGTCCAGTAGGGGGCCGTGTTACAGCTATGAAATTGAACACAACGAGACACCACAGATGTTGAGAAAGATTACAACTTTTTGGGAGTTTATCACAATATTAGCAAAAGGTTTGGTCAAAACATTTTAGTTTGATAACACCTGTCAGCAGCAAAGAACAATAACCTGAAGACAAGAGCCGAATAAGCCAGTAAAGCACATACAGTAAACGCTAATGACCCTGTACAACCAGTCTAAAGATCTTTAACAATCAACAGGGAACTGGAGCAAACATAGCACTAAAACAATTAGACAAAATTACGTAAGTGCCACAAAATGGAGAACAGCAACAATAACGATCGCTAACAAGAAAACAAAAGCCATCTTATCTATATATTTCCATTACAGAATAGTCAAAACCAATGCCACAGACAGTTAAACAAACTGAGCAGCCTACATGTAGTCCCTCTATATGTTCCAGTTCTTCTTTTTTGTCAAGTGGGTCTTTCTACGAGCCGGAAACTATATCTGGAATAAAACAAATGACGACCATGCTTACTGTATCCGACAGACACCATGCAGACACGTGTGTCATTACCTTCACCCCCCTGTTCAAGCTTTTGAGAATCTTTCTGATTCTCCTGTTTGAGGAGCTGCTGTTGAGGAGTCTGTCCAGTAGGGGGCAGTGTTACAGCTATGAAATTGAACACAACAAGACACCACAAAGATCCACAGCTGTTGAGATAGATTACAACTTTTTTTGGAGTTTATCACAATAGTAGCAAAAGGTTTGGTGAAAAATATTTCAGTTTGATAACACCTGTCAGCAGCAAAGAACAATAACCTGAAGACAAGAGCCGAATAAGCCAGTAAAGCACATATAAACGCTAATGACTAGAGATGTCCCGATCCGATCACGTGATCGGGGATCGGAGCCGATCACTTGATTTTCAAAAGATTGGAATCGGGAGGAAAAAAATCGGGGATCGGGANNAATTCTCCTAATATAACTTCTGAACGATTGATGGTGGTATAATGACTAGAGATGTCCCGATCCGATCACGTGATCGGGGATCGGAGCCGATCACTTGATTTTCAAAAGATTGGAATCGGGAGGAAAAAAATCGGGGATCGGGATCTTTTTTTTTTTAAATACTTTTTTTTAAATTTTGTATTCAATGTTACAAAACAAAAATGACCATGTTCAAGTCTTAAAGTCATCCTGAGGCCTTAGTTTTGGTTTCAAATTACACAACATCATGTATGTGTTGCTTCTTTGGGGCTTGTTTTCATAGACCTGGTTGCTCATTTCTCTCAAATCTGGCAACAGAGTGGGCAGGGCGCAGTGTCTAATTGTAGCAGTAAGCTAACGAGTACTGATAAGCTTTATTTTGTTTTGATCCAATGCTGCACAACTGAACTGATCCAATGCTGCTGTGAAAAAAAGAAGCTATATCCATGTTGGATATAATATCCAATTTAAATAAAAAAACAACCTTAAGGGACAACTTGAATGCTTTTTTTCTTTTTTTTCTCTTAATGCATTGCATAAAGATCGGATCGGGAAAAATCGGTATCGGCAAATTGTCAAAATCAAATGATCGGAATCGGATCGGGAGCAAGAAAAGGTGATCGGGACATCCCTACTAATGACCCTGTACAACCAGTCTAAAGATCTTTGACAATTGACATGAGAACTGGAACAAACAAAGCACTAATACAACAGGGTAAAATGATGTGCCACAAAATGGAACAGGGAAACAAACGAGGGATAACGAAATAAAAGCCAACTTCTGTATATATTTCTCACAATTATTAGGCAACATAACCAACAGCACAGACAGTTAAACAAACTGAGCGGCCTACTCCCTTAATAGTTTCTAATTCTTCTTTCTTGTTAAGTGTGTTTATCTAGAAGACTTAAAATCCATTATATCTGGAATAACTCAAATGACGACTATGCTAACTCTAACTGATAGACGCCATACAAACATGTGTCTCATTACCATCACTTCCCACTTGAGAATCTCCACGAATCTCCTGTTTGAGTTGCCGCTGTGGAGGAGTCTGTCCAGTAGTTAGCAGTGTCACAGCTATAAATTGAACATAGCATCAGACCCATAAGTGCCTTAGGATAGTGACATGTAATAACAGCTGAAAACAAAGACATGTCTCCATACAAAGTCAGTCTCCATGCAACAAAGTCAACGAGGCACCACAGATATCCATAGATGTTTAGATTGATCTTTTTTTGTTTATACAAGCTTAAAAGATGACATTTACCAAGTGAATAAAAAAGCCATATTTAGCAGGCTGAATAAATAGCACAGGTTAGCTTGGAAATATAAACATGTGTAATATGTTAAACCTTAAAGCAATTCCATGAAGCAAAACAAAACACAATGTAAGTCAATTCATGACCCAACTACTTTCTATCAGATAACACCAGTCAGCAGCCAACACAAGATGTGACAGTTTTAAGAACTGAATAAATAGTCATTCGTTTTTCTCAATTTTGGCATAACGAAGCAGTTCATTGGACTGATAATTGACAAATGGACATGGGTTAAATAACCAAGCAAAGCCAAGAATCTTCGGAGAATTACCTTCTACTGTCTCATTTATCTCTTGCTTCTTGTGCTCATCTTGAGCAACTTTGGAGGGAGCTTCAGGGGCTTTTGCTGAAATAAAAATATCATATGGATATCATGCTGCATGAATGTAATGTCACCAACCAGTGACAATGCCTTACCTACATCATTTAATATAAAGACCTGAGCCCAGCTTCTATAACTGCCATAAACTCAAAGACCGTCAGAGGGCAAAGAATTATGCCAGACACAAGTTTACTAATGCATATGTAAAATCAAAAGCCAACAATAGGTATGATTCCCAAAGCATCACTGTGCTATCAGCACAATTAGCACACAAAGCCTTCATTTCGTACATATACTGCAATCCAACAATGAGGGAAAAGACCCACATAAACATTGCAAAGACATAACTATAACTCCAGAGGCACACAAAACTGCAGCCTAAAAACGGGTAAACTAAAAAACCAAAACATGGGAGGAATACATGTATCATAACCTATATAGGACTAAGGGTATAGACCAGATTTAAGGGCAAGCTGCAATTGGCGACACAAAGACCACTATCAAAATCGACAGAGCACATAAAGCCAGAAGACAAGACAACAAATTGCCGTCCTCCAACCATACCTCCGATTGTTTCCTTGGACTCCTGACTCTTAGATTCTGGTTTAGAAGCTGAAGGAGGAGCTGCAAGCTTCAGAGCTGAGAGGAAACAATCTGATCTTAGAATGCTGTAACATGCTTGATCGTTTTAAATATTTTTGCCATTATGATTAAAATAAAAATAAAACATCAACTGAAATTTGAAAAATGTTTTGGAACAAGCATGACAAATAAAACACAGTCGATAGCTACAACACTGCATGCACAAACTGATCTGTTGGTGGAAATAGACAAGAACAGTTCACAGACCAGCAGACATGCATTATGAATCCTCAACACTCCTATCATTGATAACAGAAACAGACTGATGTGTTCTGACAGCAGTCCGTTTTGGCTGCTTCGTTCATTGTTTGTTTTGTAATCTCAAACACATTTTGAAGAGAAGATGAAAACTCAGAGTGTATCACAGCGAAGAGCAAAAAAAGGGATCAAGGCTCCATCCATCTATTCATCCACCACATACAACGGAAAAGACAACATCTGATGTACGACATCCACAAATATGCTGACATTTTGTGAGCCAGCAAACAGAAACAGAAAAGAACAACAAATGATAAAAAGCAACAGAAATGTTATCTTAAAATGAATCTTCAAGTGCTTGTATCAAGACAAAACAAAAGTGTAACACAAATCTTTTCTCTAATCCAAATCAATGTTTAAAGTAGTTAACACATTTGAAAAGTACACCTAATTGTAGTGAATATAACCCAAGAAATCCCTGATCCTCCTACCATTGATCTTGACACTGGCTGTGGTCTTCAGGTCTCCACACACACAGCTGTAGTCTCCACTGTCTTCTGGCAGCACTTTGGTGATGAGGAG
>NW_011369212.1:403605-404269 GCF_000735185.1 Notothenia coriiceps | reverse complement strand
GTTTGAAGGTCACTGGTTGGGCTGAGCATCAATTAGTTGGTTAGCAGTCAGTGGCATGACATCAAATATAACAATAAAAATAAAACAAACACAGAACAAAGAACACAAAGACGGACAAGTTGCAACGCACAATGCCAGTCAGACTCAAAAACTGATATGTCTGACCATGTACACATAAGTATTATTTTAACCAACGAAAATATTACTCGAACTGACACTTTAAAAATCCTCTTCCTACCATTGATCTTGACACTGGCTGTGGTCTTCAGGTCTCCACACACACAGCTGTAGTCTCCACTGTCTTCTGGCAGCACTTTGGTGATGAGGAGTTCATTCACAGAGACCTCCTGCTTCATCTGGTACTTTTCTCCAGACTTCAGGACCTTTGTTCCCTTCTTCCACTCAACGGGGACTCCAGGTTTGGAGAGCTCACAACGCAGAGTAACACGAGCCCCCTCCTCAGCCTCCTGGCTCTCCAGCTTCTGTTTGAAGGTCACTGGTTGGGCTGAGCATTTATTAGTTGGTTAGCAGTCAGTGGCATGACATCAAATATAACAATAAAAATAAAACAAACACAGAACAAAGAACACAAAGACGGACAAGTTGCAACGCACAATGCCAGTCAGACTCAAAAACTGATATGTCTGACCATGTACACATAAGT
>NW_011369212.1:403034-403578 GCF_000735185.1 Notothenia coriiceps | reverse complement strand
AAAATCCTCTTCCTACCATTGATCTTGACACTGGCTGTGGTCTTCAGGTCTCCACACACACAGCTGTAGTCTCCACTGTCTTCTGGCAGCACTTTGTTGATGAGGAGCTCATTCACAGAGGCCTCCTGTTTCATCTGGTACTTTTCTCCAGACTTCAGGACCTTTGTTCCCTTCTTCCACTCAACAGGGACTCCAGGTTTGGAGATCTCACAACGCAGAGTAACACTAGCCCCCTCCACAGCCTCCCGGCTCTCCAATTTGAGTTTGAAGGTCACTGGTTGGGCTGAGCATCAATTAGTTGGTTAGAAGTCAGTGGCATAACATAAAATATAACAATATTAACAGGGTATATGCAGGAATCCTGAGGTAAAATTTAATACCTTTTAAGACCTTTTTTAAGACCCTTTCCATACATTTTAAGACCTCATCGCAACTTTGAGTTCTAACCGGTTACATTGGCGACACACTTTACCTCACATTTACTATATTGATTGTAAGATAGCACAACTAAACAGAGTGCAGACAGACTACTGAAGCCTCCTTT
>NW_011369212.1:370836-400564 GCF_000735185.1 Notothenia coriiceps | reverse complement strand
ACAGAGACAAAGGGTAAGAGTCGCCAGCTGGTGATCGACAGCGTGGAGAGGAAGGATGCTGGAGAGTACATCTGTGAGGCTGGGACTGAGAAGATTGCTTTTAAGATACAGGTTGCAGGTAGGAGGAATCATTTAATGGTCTTGTTGGTCTATCTGCATTTAATCATGATGTATTTTCATTGCATCGGAAATGTTTTGCTGTGTGTATCTTGAGTTAACTTATATGCATCTGTTTTGTTTTTACTTTGCTCTGCAGAAGCCCCGGCTGGTTTCTCTAACAAACAGTCTGTTAAGCAAGAGGTGAAAGCCACTCTCTCCCAGAAAGCCACTCTGAGCTGTGAGGTAGCTGATACCAAGACAGAGGTGAAATGGCACAAGGATGGCAAGCTGCTGACTACCAGCAAAGCCGTCCACATGGAGTCAAAGGGCAAGATTCGTGAGCTGGTGATAGAGAAGATGGAGAAAAAAGATGCGGGAGAGTACACATGTGAGGCTGGAATGGAGAAGCTTGTATTTAACATGCAGGTTACAGGTACAATATATTTCAAATACTGGCTTTATTTTGATACATGATTCTCAGAACAAACAAATGAAAACAAGCTCTTACATCTCTCTAGATGCAGCTGTCAAGTTCCAGAAAAAGCTTGTCAAGGACACATGTATTGTTCAAGCAAGTGAAAAAGTTGTTTTGACCACCGAGCTGACGACAGAGAGTGGTAGTGTGAAGTGGTGCAGAGATGGCGTGGAGCTCAAGGAGGGCAGCAAGTATGAAATGAAAAAAGAAGGCCTTTCTCGTACACTGATAGTGAAATCGTCTGAATCCAAAGACAGTGGAACATACTCCTGTCAAACTGCTGATGACCAACTGGAGTTCAAAGTTCAAGTTAAAGGCAAGTCATGGAAATGTGAACAACTATATAGACATCTCCAGGTGGCAGATTTAATGTTGATGTCTAACTTCCATGTTTTCATTTCAGATTCGGCTTTGAAGTTTGTTGTCCCTTTGAAACCTGCTACAGTGGATTTGGAAGGCACACTCAGCCTGATGTGTGAGCTAAATCAAGCCTCAGGGGATGTTGTCTGGCAGCATGATGGTCGTGAGATTAAACCTGGAGGCAGGTACTGTGTCAGGACAGATGGTGCTAAGCGGGTCCTCACCGTGACTGGCATGACTAAAGAAGATGAAGGAGAATACAGCTGTGAATGTAGAAATGACAAGACCTCCGCCAAAGTTACCTCAAAAGGTAATTAATTGTTTACCTTCAACACGTTCATGTATTTTATTCTGTATCAGTTTATTTCATTTGATGTCATGCTTTCCTTTCAGCACCCAGAGTGGTGAGGCTGACTACTAAACTGAACAATGTGGCTGCCATGGAGGGAAAAGATGCAATTTTCAAGTGTGCTGTCAACCCAGCAGACGTCAACGTTAAATGGTTCCATAACAGCATACCCGTCACTGCTGGGCCCAAATATAAGATTGCGCATGGGGGCAGCAGTCACTCACTCACCATCACCTCTGTCACACAAAAAGATGGCGGAGAGATCAGCGTGGATGCAGAGGGCAAAAGCTGCAAAGCCAACCTACAAGTGGAGCGTAAGAACACTCAATATAATTATTTAGTATGTTAAAGGTCACCTATTATCCAAAATCCACTTTTACATTTATTTTATACATAAACATGTGTCCCCTCTGTGTAAAGAGATTCTGAAAGTTTCAGGAAAAAATATTTGCTCACTTTCTGTCCTGATCCATTTATATAGAAACCTGTTTGAAAATGAGCTGATCAGATTCTGACCACTTTATGATGTCATAACGTTTTTTTGGCTTGTGTAACCATTAGCCAATCACCAACCAAGGTAACCCCCGCCCACCTTATCACCTGAATCTCCTCCTAGAGCACCATTGTGTTCTTTTTAACCAATTATCTCTCAGAGGGGCGTGGGGAGGGGCTCCTTATTTTCATCTAAAGTAACAGACCCAAAATCAGCCCTTTTGAAACAGGACTGAAACAGAGGGGATTATGGGATGCTACAATGCATGATCTGTTTTGTATTTCGAGCCAAACACTTCAGAGACATGTTTTATATATAACTTAGAACTATGATATATTGATGAAAAACAGTATAGGGGACCTTTAAGTAATATTTTTTCCTCATCAACTTTGACAATTCTGTGTGCCCCATTTAGATGAACCTGTGACATTTAAGAAAACGCTAGAAAACCTGACAGTGGAGGAGCAGAGTGAAGTGAAGCTGGAGTTGGAGCTGAGTAAGGTGTCGGATGAAGTGAGGTGGATGAAGAACAGCGTTGTGCTGCAGCCTTCAGGAAACATGGAGATTCGGGTCAACGGAGCCAAGCAGGCACTGATCTTCAAGAGCGTGGCTTATGCTGACCGGGGCATCTACTCCTGTGAAACCCTGGATGACAAAACCCAGGCCAAGCTTAGTGTGGAGAGTAAGACTGATACACAACATACAGTATTTAAATGCATATAGAAAGACAATGTCATTTCCCAGTATTTAGTGATATCATTCTTTATATAAAAGCTAAGAACCCTTGAGCATGTTAAGTCTCAAACCTTTTCTCATCCTCCCTTCAGTGAAAAAGATCCAGGTAATCAAGGGCCTAACAGAAACCAAGTCACATGAGACAGAGACGGTAACTCTGGAGGTAGAGCTCAGCCAGGCTGATATTGAGGGCTTCTGGACCAGGGATGGGGCCAAGTTAAAGTCAGGGGCCAACTGCCGTATCACAGCTTTTGGAAAGAAGCATTCCTTAACGTTGTCCAATCTCAAGAGGGAGGACGCAGGAACGATTGCCTTCCAAGCAGAAGGAGTTCATAACTCTGGCAAACTGGTTGTCACAGGTAAGTTATTTTTGTATATCACCCATACTGCCACAAGGGTCATTGTGTCACAACGTTTTTAATACAATCTTTTGATTTGACAGAACTTCCTGCTATGATCGCCAAGCCCATGGTAGATATCAGTGTCGCTGATAAGGAAAAGGTTACTTTTGAATGCGAAGTGTCCAAAACCAATGCAGATGTTAAATGGTTCAAGGTGAGAAGTTATTATTTAATTCACTGTCTGCTTTGGGAAATAATGAGATTTTAAAAGTGTCATGTCCATACAGAATGTAACATTTTGAAAAATCATTAATCTGCAGGATGATGTTGAACTGAAACCAGGGAAGAACTTTGGCATCCATTCCTTGGGCCGAAAGCGCAGTTTGGTCATCAACAAGTGCACCCCTGAAGATGCAGGCACTTATATCTGTCGCACTACTGATGATAACACCTCAGCTAAACTCACTGTTAATGGTAATTATCAGTCATGTATTGAAGCACACAAATAAGTCATGTTGCCTTATTGGGTATAGAAACCTCTTAATAATGTTTTCCCTGCAGCCCGAGAAGTTAAGATTGTTAAGAAGCTGGAGGATGTGGAAGTGATGGAGAAGGAGAGCGCTGCGTTTGTCTGTGAAGTATCACATGATGAAGTCGAATGCCAATGGTACAAAGGAAGTACCAAACTCAAAGTCGGTGACAACATCAGGATGAGACAAGAGGGTAAAGTCTCCAAAAAGTTGTTCAGCTATGTATACACCTGTATTTTCATGAATAATGATTATCTACACGTTGTCTTATTTCTTATTCCAGGCAAAACCTATGTACTTCTGTTTAAGTCTGTCACCATTGAAGATATGGGTGAGATTAAATTCACAGCTGACAAGGCCTCTTCAGCAGCAAAACTGAAAGTGAAAGGTAAACCAGTCAGTGTCATGGGCTGAAAACAAATATGTCGCTGCATGAATTTGCTAACCCTTATGTTGCAATGTTCAGATGAGGTTGAACATGGATTTGTCTATTTATGACACAAATTGTTGCAAAATTGTAATACATCGGCACATTTGCAGATAACAAATAATTAGGATAATCAAAAGTCTGCATACATTCTTTGCTAAATTCACCTCAACATTTCAACTGGTTTAGTGTGCCAATGAAAATTGTCGCACTAAAGACAGATGAAATGTTGTCTTATGATAAGTGTCAACAGAATGCATCAATCTGACAATATTGATGAGATAGAAAATCCAGTTTTAAGTTGCATTTGCATTGTTATGCCTCATTGAGGCCTGATGGCAAAAGGAAACACAAATCTAGGATAGGATTATTTTCAATAGGTTTAGTCATGGCTTTCTGTCTTGGTTGATTTTAGGTTTTGGAAATGTGAGGCAAAATCTAAGAATGATAAGATTAAGACCATTATTTGCTCTCAGGTGCTCAACATGCACATGTTTCTTAGTTTATATGTCAGTGTCTCTCTGTTTCCAATCAATAAGCAACTGATATATAAACAAGAATGGCTGTCACACGTTAATTCCCACTTGCAGTAGTGCCATTACAATATTATCGCTATCTGCTTTAGCTTTTGCAAAAAAACTAATGGGGCATCAAAAGCATTAATGCTCCATTACTTAGCCCCATTTGCTTTGGCTATAACACAATTCAATTATGAACAGTGGCTGTCCTTACGTGCACCTAAGCAAGGGCTTTGGCAAAGCTTTGGAATCAATAGCCTTTCATCTTCCCTTGTAGCATTCATGATAATGATAGTTTGAATTGATTCAGTGTTATTGTTACTATAGAGCTGCCTGTCAAGTTTGTGAAAAAACTCAGGGATAAGATAGCGATGTATAAGCATCGTGGACATCTTGAATGCCAAGTGTCACGTGCCAGCGCAAAGGTGAAGTGGTTCAAGAACAAGACGGAGATCAAACACGGCAAGAAGTACGAGATCAAAAGTGAAGATGTGTACCGAAAACTCACCATCAACGATGTGGCATCCGGGGACGAAGACACCTACACCTGTGACGCCACTGATGAAAAGACATCCTGTAAAGTACTTGTGGAAGGTAACAAGGTTGATTGACAGCTGTCAGGTTCATCAAGTGTAGGGCAATTATATATATATAAGATTCTATATTTCTGTATACTGGGTATACACATGAACATACTCAAAGGATGTACAGTATATAAGCCATCAGAGTCCTAATCAATGAGGTGTCCATCTATAGGTCTGTCTGTCTGTGTTGGGACGTCTGTCTGTCCGTCCGTCCGTCCGTCTCTATTTTATTTATGTATAAATGTACATGAGGTGACGTGGATTTAAGTTTTGCTCATTTGAAAACATGCATGGCCTCGGAAATAATGTAACGTGGGTAGTGCTTTTCAAAATTAAAGGGTGAAATTTGTACTACCTAATGACAAATGTGCTAATTTTTTGATGAACTTATCCCAAGAAAGGTTTATTTCCTGCAAGTAGCAGTAGTAGTACACACACATTATTGTATACTATTAATTTATTTCTGACCACTTGTATATACCAATAATATATAGGCCAGGGTATGCTATTACATTTGGGTCTCAAAAAGACTTATCCATATGTGTGTTGTCCTGTCTGAATTAAATCATCATTACCTTTATGTAAGGACTTCTGAACCATTCTCTTTTCCTGACGACCCTACAGAGCAGTCCATCAGCATTGTGCGGGAGCTGACATCAGTAGAAGTGACAGAACCCTTTGCAGCTGTTTTTGAAGTTGAAATCAGTATGGAACTGGTGAAACCTCCCATATGGACTCTGAATGCAGTTGCTGTGAAGGAGAGCGCCGATGTAGAAATGGAGAAAGAGGGCACAATGCACAGTCTCACCTTCAAAAAGACCAAAGCATCGATGACAGGACCTGTGCAGTTTACAGCTGGCAAGAGCAAATCTTTAGCCCAGCTCACAGTCAAAGGTAAATGTGTAGAATGACTTTTATACAGCAGTAGGCCACAATAACTTGTGTACTCTGTTTTAGTAAACATATCCAGTGTAATTGAATTGAGTCTAATCACATATTGTTCCTCACATTTAGAGCGTCCGCTTGAGATTGCAGAGCCCATCAAAGATGTCAAGGGGAAAGAGAAAAGCTCAGCGATACTCACCTGTAAATTCTCTGCCTCACCCAAAGAGGTTGCTTGGTTTAAAGGCCAGGTGCCTCTGACCGCTTCAGACAAGTACAACATGAAGCAAGATGCTACAAGGGCTCAACTTACTATTCAAAGGTTGACTGAGGAAGACAGTGGAGAGTACCGCTGTCAGTCCGGACCTGCTGAGGCCAAAGGGACCCTTACTGTTGAAGGTATTGTAGTATTGACCTTTGACCTAAATCTTTCAATGAAACTGTTTTCTAATTGTCCTCAACTTAAACTGTTACTTTTCCTCCGTCCAGTGCGTGAAATGAAGATCAGCAAGCACTTGGCAGACACAGAGGTTGATGAAGACAACGATGCTGTGTTCACATGTGAGATCAACTATGCTGATGAAGAGGTACAGTGGCTTCTGAATGACAAGGTGCTCTTCACCAATGAAGTCAACACCATCGCACATGATGGCAAGGTCCACAAGCTCACACTGAAGAACTTGGCACCTCAGGACGGGGGGACTATCACCTTTCAGGTCCGCAAGGTGAAGGAGTCAGTGACACTTAAGGTTAAAGGTAAGAACTCACTGGCAATGAACTGCTGTACAAATATCCGGTTAAAGAGGAGAATCAAAATCAAACCATACCTTAAGATTGTGTAGTTATCTGCTTTGAGAATCAATTCTGATTATGCTGTCAGAACATTGTACATGTCACTCATTATTTATATTCTCAATTGTCCCTCCAGAGAAGCGAGCAGTGTTCCTCAAGTCTCTGGATGATGTCGTTGGAGAGGAAAGGGGCATGATAACTCTGGCGTGTGAGGCGTCCAAGCCCAGGGTTTCTCCTGTATGGAGAAAAGAAGTTAAAGTCCTAAAGGCTGGATCAAAGTATGAGCTCCTTCACACAGGCAAGTCTTTGGGGCTGATCATCAAGGACGTCACCAAAGAAGATGCTGGAGATTACAGTTGTGATCTAGGAACTGAGGTTTCTAAAGCAAAGGTCACTGTAAGAGGTTGGTACTGTTATTGAGATGTTTTACAGTTTCATTCGTATAGTGTACCGGTAGTTTGTTTTCTTCACTAGCCAATGCTCTTTTCCCCAAATGTAGAGATTGCCATTGGAATTACCAAATGGCTGAAGTCGGCTGAGGTGAATGAGGGAGACTCATGTAACTTTGAGTGCATCTTATCTCGTGAGAGCACAGACGAGTGTTCCTGGACTCTTAATGGAAACACTATCACAGATGGAGGCCGCTTCAAAGTCACCAGTAAAGGACGCAAATACATGCTGACTATCAAGGATGTGACTCCTGCTGACGCTGGAGAGGTGGTCTTGAACATTAAAGACCTTAACTCCAAAACGACATTAAAAGTTGAAGGTAAGCGACATATTTAAGAGGCCTAGACAAATGAACAAAGGTATTAAGTAAGGAAATTAAACATCCCATTTTGCAGGCAAGGCTTCATCCGTGTCTAAAGGACTACAGAGTGTTAGTGCTGCCCAAGGAGAAGATGCTGTATTTACCTGTGAGGTAACAAAAGCTAGTTTCACTGTAAACTGGTCCATGGAAGGCAAAGCCATCAAAAAGAGCCAGAAGTATGACATCAGCCAAGAAGAAAAGGTCATGAAGCTGACGATCCATAACGTCTCAGCTCAAGACTCCGGAGAGTACAGTTGTGAAGTTGTTGGAGGTGCAACCACTAAAGAAAAGCTGGAAATCAAGGGTAAGACTTGTAATCTTTGACAATGTTAGAGCATTTAAGAGACAACACTAAGACACACGGAGGCTAATGCATTTCAATTACAAAATATAGGATAACTGTAATTGCGGCAATGGAACAAGTTTCATTGTATATGCGCCACATGCATGTCAAATACAGAGTTTACTTTGCTGGATGATAAAAACAACTAATGGCAGGACATCGTAGGAAAACTGTGTGACTCAACATTCTAGCTTCCACTCAATATCAAAGTTAACACCTTAACTGCAGTACAGTACTCTCTTAAAGTAACATTACACAGGTACAAACAATGAATAAAGTTATGGACCTAAATTGTTAAACTTACCTATCATTTGTTTACTTTAATTATAAAATGGAAAACCATAAGAAAGATAACAAGCATACCCTTGTCTTAATACAAGTGTAGATCTGAGATCATCTTTTTTTCTGAAACAACAGATTAATCCTTCACATTTTTACTGTGCCTAACATTCAAAATACTTTATTAAGCTCTTTTTTTTTTTTACAGAGCGAATCCATAAATTCACTAAAGAGCTGAAGGACAGCCAAGCTGAGGAGAAGAGCAACGTGACCTTGCATTGTGAGACTGCACAAACCCCATCCACTGTGGTATGGCTTAAAGGTCACACAGAGCTCAAGGCTGGAGGTCGATATGAGATGTCCCAGAAGGAGGGGGTCCTAACTCTGACCATCAAACAGCTGGAGGAGAAAGACACCGATATCTACACGTGTGACGTGGGCACGGCGAAGATCATGGCAAAGGTGACAGTCAATGGTAAGTACCGATGTTTGTATGTACACATGTTTCAGGTAAGTTGTATGAATGATGTGTTATTTGCCTTGAGAATTTTACTGTGACTGTTTTTTTTGGTCAAAGAGATAAATGCAATGTTGACGTTGCTCACAGTATGGCCTTGCTCTGATGTTTAAAAGGCCAATTGGTTATATTGAAAAAACCAAGGAAGGGTGAACATAGGTTTGAAGGGAAATCTTCTACATTTGTTTGCTTTGTCAGTTCTACTGATCGGTATCTTGCATTGTGATTGAATTGATTAAAAGATGCTTTGCTTTCATGTTAGCATTATGTTGTTTTCTTTGTCTTGGTGTTTATATGATTGACAGACTGTTTGTACATCCACAAATTGTGAACGACATCCACCAGTATGTGCAAATGTTTAAAATTGACTTGAAACCAAATGCATTGTCTTGTTATGCAAGGGCTACAAACTGCATAGAGGAATGTTTCCTGTGTTTGTCATTTTTTGTGCATTTAAAAATGCAATGAGAGATTGTTTTTGTAAAAGGAGCATCATCCGTACCGGTGGAATGATTCCAGTGGGACAACATCATTTTCACCTCTAATCATTTTCCATCATCAATCACTCAACCCAACACAATTCACCCTCCTGTTTTATACAAGCAAGTCATTGTTCATTTTATTCTAGCCCTGCCTGCCAATTTTAAAGAGAAGCTCAACAACCAGAGGAGAAAGGAAGGGGAGTCGGTGAATCTCTGCTGCAAACTATCGAAGCATGCTGATGGCGTTCAGTGGAAGAAAGGCTCTGAAATTCTCAAAGCAGGAGAGAAGTATGAGATGAAGATGGAGGAGACTTCTTGTGAACTTCAGATTAAGAATTTGGAGGTTGAAGATAGTGGAGAGTACTCTTGCTTGTGCGGGGACCAGAAGACATCTGCAACTGTGAAAGTCACTGGTATGGAGCTTTAGAAAAATGAAATATTTACCAAAGCAGATCCACTTTGGCCTTGCTCGTGTTTTTGTTTAAATATTCTTAGACTATTTCACCTGAAGTTATAAAAAATTGGTTGTACAGCACTGCCGCCGACCTTCAAACAGAAGCTGGAGAGCCAGGAGGCTGAGGAGGGGGCTAGTGTTACTCTGCGTTGTGAGCTCTCCAAACCTGGANAGTCAGCAGCTTGCCCTCCTTGTACCACTTCACCTCTGTCTTGGTATCAGCTACCTCACAGCTCAGGGTGGATTTCTGAGATAGAGTGGCCTTTACCTCCCTCTGGACAGACTCCTACCTGCAGGAGGTAAAGGCCACTCTATCTCAGAAATCCACCCTGAGCTGTGAGGTAGCTGATACCAAGACAGAGGTGAAGTGGTACAAGGAGGGCAAGCTGCTGACTTCCAGCAAGACAATCCACACAGAGACAAAGGGTAAGAGTCGCCAGCTGGTGATAGACAGCGTGGAGAAGAAGGATGCTGGAGAGTACATCTGTGAGGCTGGGACTGAGAAGCTGGTCTTCAAACTCAATGTGGCAGGTAGGGCCCAGGACTGAATTGTCAACAAAAGAAATGTGTTGATGAATGTTCTTATCATGGATAACTAAAAGATGTAATGATCCATGTTCTCCTCCACAGACACACAGGTCCAGTCTGCCCTTTCTGACAAAGAGTCAGTGCAGAAGGAGGTGAAAGCTTGTCTCTCCCAGGCGGCCACCCTGAGCTGGGAGATATCTGATTCCAAGTCCGAGGTGAAGTGGTACAAGGATGGCAAACTCATAAGCACCACTCAGGCGATCCATGCAGAGTCAAAAGGCAAGAGTCGCCAGCTGGTGATCGACAACGTGGAGAAGAAGGATGCTGGAGAGTACATGTGTCAAGCTGGGTCTGAGAAGCTGGTCTTTAAAATGCATGTGGAAGGTAAGGAGAGTGAATTCAGTTTTGTGATTGTTGGAACTTATTTAGTCTGCATTATTGGTTCTTTAGTTTTGAGATGTTTGGCATGCTGTGCTCAAACATCTATATTGCAAAATGGCCCCTGAGTCTGTTATTAGATGGCCCTTGAAAGATATATGTGTATATTTTAATTCATATTTAGCCTCAGGCTTTGATTTCTCCTAGCATTTGCTTACTGAGGGAGCTCTGTTGTCTTATGGCTCCGTTGATTGTCACTTCCTGCTCGCAGACCTGGTCTGGTTAACAATATCAGTCCGCTCCTCTTTTCAGCAACTTTGTAGAGGACCAATTAGCTTTTTCTTTAAGACTGCAAATGCAATGTTGAGTCTCACTCAACCTGACATGCTTTAATAAAGCTCATTGTTCAGTACAATGTATATGTATGGTTATGTTGTCATTCTGCAGTTAATCCAAAAGGATGTGAGATAACTCCTTTTTTGTACGTGTACATGTACTGACACCACACTCCTTTTCAGGTTCTTCTACAGAAGTCCAAGCTAAATCCTCTTTCGTCAACAAAGAGTCTGTCCAGAGGGAAGTGAAAGCCACTCTCTCCCAGAAAGCCACTCTGAGCTGTGAGGTAGCTGATACCAAGACAGAGGTGAAGTGGTACAAGGATGGCAAGCTGTTGACTTCCAGCAAAACCGTCCACATGGAGTCAAAGGGCAAGATTCGTGAGCTGGTGATAGAGAAGATGGAGAAAAAAGATGCGGGAGAGTACATCTGTGAAGTCGGAACTGAAAAACTGGCATTTAGAGTGCAATTGACAGGTAGGAGGAATTAAAGGGACTACTTCATGTGATTTCTTTAAATTAAGATCACATTTATATCAAGTTTTGCTATATTTTATAAGATTGCATTAATATGATGGTGGGCAATCAGAAATCCTTTATTAGTCCCTCGGCGTGAAAATGTACAATGCCATGACGTTTTCCATTATCACTTTTGCAGAAATCCAACAGAAGTTAGCATTTTCCAACAAGGAGTCCGTCCAGAGCGAAGTGAAAGCCACTCTCTCCCAGAGAGCCACTCTGAGCTGTGAGGTAGCTGANACTATTATTAGCATTATTCTATATTTTGGTTGAAACTAAGCCAGAACAAAAAAAACCAAACATAAATAATAAAATCGATTTTATTTATATATATTTTAATTATTATTTATGTTTGGTTTTTTTTGTTCTGGCTTAGTTTCAACCAAAATATAGAATAATGCTAATAATAGTAATAATATTAATAATTGTAAATGGCCATTGGTCACACCACCAGTTTGTTTTACTGTAAACTTGGAGGAAGCCTGCGTGCAGAGCTTTTTTGAATGAGTATCTATTTACAAGAATGTAGAGGTATGTGTCCTCCAGCCTGAGAGGACATGGGAAGACGCTGTGCTGTTGACAGAAGAGCTGGACACTGCAGATACTCTTGAGCAGCATGCATGGGAATGAATTACTAAATAATAAATTAAATGTCTGATTAAGTTGGAGGTTCCAAATATCATGGATAATGTACTTGCAGATGCTACAAATGGCAAGTTTTAAGTCCTGTGTTCGCAAAAAACTTCCAAACTGTGTGTGTGTGTGCGTGTGCGTGTGCGTGTGTGTGTGTGTGTGTGTGTGTGTGTGTGTGTGTGTGTGTGTGTGTGTGTGTGTGTGTGTGCGTGCGTGTGTGTGTGACGTCAGTGTTTTTACCACTGTGAGTCGACATAAACCAGAACCCTACACGTGTAAACTGACTGTCAAAAAATATAAGGAGATTTATTGTGCATCTCTTTTCAAATCCCTTTAGAAATGTATATCCTTACGTTTGTTATCAGAGCAGCTCATGCGTGGAAAGAACTTGACTTGGGGTAGCAGAGTAACACGGGAGCCGACTACATGTTGATACACAACTCTTTCCTCTATTTGATGGCTCAAAAGCATATGCTGCAGCCATCAGAGTGGGTCACATTTCAGTATATCACATGACCTGAGACAAAGTGTCTGCATGTGGGCTTGAGTCGGGACTCGTTTCAGACACTGAGCCAGGTTACATTCACGCAATCATGTTTTCACCAAGCAGTGCATATTGGTGATACTTGGTTCAGACGCCAACACTGAAACCTTGGCAGTCAGATTGTTTACTTTGCTCTGTGATAAAGTTAAAGTGCTTAACTTCACTTCTTTAGTGTGCGTACCTTTAAGAGAGAGCTGCAGGGAGATTTTGTCATCAGCTAAAGCACACTCATAGATGCCCACATCTTCCTCTGTCACGTTGTGAACCATAAGGATCCTCTTGCGGTCGATAATCATGTATTCATACTTCTTCCCCGTTTTCACCTCCCGCCCATTCCTCATCCAGACCACCTGAAGACACACACACAGAACAGATGGCCAAAATAGACATGATGAAGTGAAAGCAAAAGAGTATACTGACGAGTACTCAAATACAGGTACATTTACAAATACATATATGTGTATGAAGGATAACAGTTACATAAAACAGAAAACGTAACATACTGTATTGACTATGTCATGTCAATTAGAAGCTCGGGGAAAAGAGCTAACCAAAATGAAAAGAACATTTTAGCATTTTCAGACAGTTTAATACAATGTTTCTTCAGTCAAACTGATTTGACTAACTTAAAATAGCACAGAGAAATCTACTAAATGTGGTAAATGATAGTGCATGAAAATCAAAGCTAGAAGTCAAGCTGGGAATGATTCATGTTCCCATCACAAACCTGTGCATTGTAATCTGACACCTCAACGGTCAGCTGAGCGGTGGCCTGGGCACTGCAGACCGCCTCCTGTAGGTTTGACTTGTTGGTGAACCTCACAGCAGGAGCTAAAAAATACAGTGTATATGTAAGAAGGCATTATTGAATTGCCAATGGCATTCAATTCAACAAAGTTAAGAACAGTTGAATGAAGAAAAATGGCTCTATACTATATGTATCTATATGATTTAGAGCACTTTTCTGACTACATACCCTTCACAGACAGGATGCAACTGCTTTGTGAGCCTCCACCCACAAACTTGACCTCAGTCCCGTTCATTTCCATGGTCACGTTACGGATGAGCAGAGTGTGTGTGTTCTTGATCCTGGTGATGAGGTAGTCGCCTCCACTGCGCAGGAGGCGGCCATTCAGAGACCAGAAGGCAGAACAAACAGCTGACAGCTCCACGGAGATGGAGAACTCCTCACTGAGGAAGGCAGTGCTGTCCATCAGGCCTTTCCTGATTTCAGCACTGGGTTCTGGAGACAACAGAAGAACCAGACATGAGAACAAAACAACTCATTGTTTACAAAAACAGCACAATTAATAAAAACTTACCTAGGTAGAAGCTTCCAGGCACCTCCAGGTAATCACTCTGGCCAAAGTCATTCATGGCAGAGATACGGAACTGGTAGGTGGCTTCTTCTTTGAAGCTGCAGACGATGATCTCGGTAGAAAGGATGGTTTCTCCAGAGTTACACCGCTGCCATGTCTGAGTGCCAACCTTCCTCCTCTCCACAAAGTAGCACTTGATGGGCACGGGGCGGTCGCTGTCCGGAGGAGACCACTGGATGGTGATGGATGAGTCAGTCTTGTTCGCAACCACTGCATCGACTGGGGGATCGGGAGGATGCTTCCTAGCAGCTGGAGCAGAAAGAGAAATTGTCAAGCTGTTTATGTGATACGATGAGTTTTGTAGCTTGAAGCTAATCAAAAGAAAGATTATAGCAAAACTCAATTTCCTTTCTTTTTGACCCTCTTGTTGAACTTTTATATTCAGCAATTATTCATGTCAGTTTCAATAATTTAACGTTTGAAGTCTTTTGTAGTGGGCATCAAAGACATGACATGAACTAAAGTCAATTTGAACTCAATTTAAAGGGGGCAAATCCAAGATCAGAATAAATACAATACATAATTAAAATATGGTCTTGCTCACCAGTGACAGAGAATCGTGTGGAAGTTTTGCAGTCTCCCGCCACGAAGGCCACTTCTCCTGAGTCATCAGCCTGGCAATCTCTAATAGTGAGTGTGTACTGTCTGAGCATGCAGGCGATTGCGGTACGGGAATCTCCCTTCAGCTTCACGCCATTGCGGGTCCAGTAGACATCCGGGAAAGGACGCTCCAGCTCCACACAGAAGATGACAGTGTCGCTGACAGGGACCACTGTCCTCCGGGGAAGCTTCTTAGTAATGTTGCCTGGGATATGAGAGTAAGTGGACATTAAGACAAACATTCAGTAGAATTCTAGACAAATTGACTAGCTGTTCTTAGTTTCCCAACGGACATATAATTTACTCTTGTCAATTGTATTGCCTGCACAAAACAGCTAACAAGAAATAAAGACATTAAAAAGTCTCCACCATACCCAGGACAGTGAGCTCAGCCACAGTGCGGCTGCCTTCCTTCATCTCGCAGATGTAAACACCATCGTCGTTGGTGGTGACGTTGTGAATGGTGAGGCGAAGCAGGGTGCCTTCCTGCTCCATGTAATATTTGGTGCTTTGATCCAGCTTCGTCTCCTCCATGAACCAGCTGGCCTGGGTGGCACTAACAGGCACCTCACACAGCAGGGTGGCTGACGTCTTCTCCTGCACCTCCACATCCTGCAGCTTCCTCCTGAATGGCACCTTAGGCTCTGGCACAATGAAAAACAAGGAGGGAATCTTTAGCTTATAAAGTCACAATTATGGTTTTGCATGTTAGTATGTCAAATACAAGAAAAAGGATATGCTTCAAAACCAACCATATGGCAAATGTTATACATTCATTCCCCTGTAAGCAACATTAGAACTGTGTCAAAAGCTCTTACAGAGGACGATGTAGACACAAATGTATGACAATATAGCAAGTAGGGCTTGAAGCTTTTAAATAAAGATTTTAGGGTATGTTGTCGTTTCATATTTATTACTCTTTCACCCTAAAAAAAAAACAGACCTCGAACAAAATCTAAATTTGAATGGTGATTTTCAGAATATGAAAGTATGAATTAAGCTTCGAGGCTTCAAACTAGTCGGTACAGCTCTAAAGCAATTACATAAAAGCTTATTGATAGTCAGTTGTTAAACCTTGGTTGTTGAAGTCAAGGTTTGACGGTTAAACAATGGGTTGTCTGGAATGTAAGAAATTAGTTACTGCTGGCACATCCTTGAAAATGCTCTCAAGTAAAGTATGTCAATTTCAGATGTTATTTTGAGGGTTAATGTGCTTTCTCAACCCGCTATTTGAATGGAAGCTATAGGGTACATGTTGTACGTTTCCATGCTGCTCGGTTTTCTTACTCTGCTCTGCTCTACAGATAAGGGTTAGAGTTCAAACTGTATCCATATCCATACTTTGGGTTTACGCCAACAGTTTAAAGTTAGCAAGTGTTGACACACATAGAACTCCACTTTGAGTTATGGGTGAAGTCCACTGGGTTCATCTAATCATGCAAAGCACCCACATAAAAATAAATGCAACATTTACGTTATTAATTTCAATATTTCCTGTTCCGTTCCTGCCGAAGGACAGATGAGCTATGAATATTTTTACTAAAAAAAGATTAGGTTGAGGAAATCACAGTGTTGTGAGTAATAGTTTGGCTCGTTGACCCCTTAGCTAATCATTTTTGACAGGCTTGTCAACGCACACTATATATTTAACATTGACAACCCTTAACAGTTGTGTACTTCTGTCTTAGTGTCCCAAATAAATACTTTTTTTGAAGTTATCTTTCCAAAACTGACTGGATTTCTGCCAGGACCTCTTATTTTTTAAGTGTTGTGTAATAATTGTGGTTATTAAATCAAAGGTTACAGAAAATGAAATGTTTTCCCCTTTTCTTTTTTCTTAAAGGAGTGTTTTTTGTAATGGTGATGCAACATGGAAGAGCTTAAAACGTACTGTATAACCCCTACTGCAAAATGTCCCCCTTTAAATCCTATAAACTAACAACCTGCAAACATCAGAAGTCCTCTGCACCAGCAATACACAGGTAAATAAGTGCGGCAGCCCTCATTAACGATCATGCCGACAGAAATATATAATCCTACAGTTTCATCCATTGGGCCAATTTTTTCCCAAGGGGAGTCTCAGCAGCATTGGTGCTAAAGTGCTCCAGTGAGTGAGTGAACATCTTAGCATCTGTGAACTACTCATCACCAGCAGAAAATAGATGCAACACAACACCCTCCCAAAGAGGCTGGGCCAGATTTCAACCTTGTTGTAAAAAGCATACACACATTTTCAGGGGTAAATGATGCTTTGGGGAAATGATTCGGACACTTAGAGTAGTGCAGATACCAACATTGATTTTTCCTTTCAACATATAGCTTATCCCTGAGTGACATGTACTGCCATTTGAATTGCTAATACAAACACACAAATGAGCCACTTGCTGCAGTGGCAGACAAACAGGCAGTCTAGTTTATTTTGAGTAAATCCCACATACACCATCCTGCTGTGATGAATACTACCACCAAATGTGTATTAATGTTAAGCTTAAAATAGTCCCCTACAAATGTATTTGCACTCCTGTGTAAGTAATGTACAGTACCAAGCTGTTTTAAGAAATGACTTTGTAGGGCTTCAGCTTTTTTCAGCATTTCATCTGGATTCATCTGAAAATGTTGCCCTAATATGTCAATACATTTTTGGTTCTTTCACAACATGTCTATTTTAGTTTCTCAAAATCCAAGGTGATGTCTTTAAATGTGTTGTTTTGTCAGTCCAAAACAGATAAAAGCAGGAAATCTTCATTTTTAAGAAGCTGAAAACGTAATTTTCTGCAATTTGTGCATTCATTTATGATCAACAAATTATCCTTTTTGTCAATTGACTACTCAATGATGGTGACTTTTTGAGTGCAGCTGTACTATATATAGCATACATTTATTATCTCTTTTTTTTTTAGATGAATGAGTCCTGCAGTTATGGTATAGATGTTGGAAATGATTAGGAGATAGACTAATATAATGTTTGTTTTCATGGGATTTGTTAATATCAATAAAACAATGAAATCATGACAGGCATTTACTGTAACCCTGGTGTGGAGTATGGTGCATTTAGCTGACAGATATGCATGTGATTCATAAACATAACTGCAATAGTCTACTTCTCTAATATGTGTAAAACATGTATGGCTGTATTGTATTAAGCAAACACGTCCATCTTACCTTTGACAGTCACCAACACAGCACTGTAGGTCTGGCCAGCCATATTGGTGGCATTGCAGGTGTAGAGGCCATTATCGGTCTGCTTGCAGTACAGGATCTTGAGGATGAAGTTCTCAGCTTGGTCCTCATAAATGACATGCCTGCGGCCCTCGCTGATGTTTGATCCATCCTTCCTCCAGATGATGTGGGGTTTAGGATGACCCGTCACAAAGCAGCTGAGTTTGGCATGCTTGCCTTCAGTCACCGTGCAGGTACGGGTGAACACACCTTTGGGCAGCTTTGCCAGCGCAGATGCCCTCAGATCATGTTCCTGACTCAGAGAACTCAAACTATCTGTGATGCTGGTCTTGGTGGAGGAGGAACCAGAGGATCTGCTTTCTTCAGTGCGATAGATAGAGATGTCCTTCTGCATGTCCTCCTTGCGCTTTTGTAGGTGAGAGAGGAGAGAGGAGGTGTTCTTGTCTGCGGACAGATGGAGGGAATCCTGGGCATCTACAACGAGAGCTGCTGCAGAGTGTGAACGACCCACGGTGTTCTGGGCCCTGCAGGTGTAGGTGCCGCTGTCCAGGTTACGCACACTTTGGATCTTCAGGGTGCTGCTGTCGGTGTCGGAAACAATCTTGATACGATTTGACTCGCCCAAGTAGCGCCCATCTTTCTCCCAATCAAAGTTGGGATCAGGGTGGGCTGCAACCCGGCATTGGAAAACCACATCGCCTCCCAAACATACACGTGTAGAGGTAGGCTTAACCATGAAAACAGGGGCCCTTTGAGCCATCTCTGTTTGCAGGGCCACTTTGAGGGTAACAGCAGCATAAGCCTCCCCAACTGTGTTTTTGGCCCGGCACATGAATTGGCCATTGTCCTCCAGTGTTAAGTCATAGATGGTCAGGCGGTACAGATTTCCATCCTCCACGGTTTTGAAGCGTCCCCCAGATGTGAGCTTCAGCTTGTCCTTCTCCCAGCTTATCAGCGGGGTCGGGCTGCCCACGATAGTGCAGCTAAGTGTGGCGTCTTTGCCTACACACACTGAGCATGCCTTTGGGCGGGTGAGAAACCTGGGGACTCCCCCAAACAAGTTCTGATCCATTGTTGGTTTCTGTAATCAAATAAAAGCTGAACATTACAATACAGTTGTATACAATACAGTGGCTTACGAGAAATAAAATGAAACGTTGAACAAAAGACAATATAAAATAAGATAGGATAGGATATCACTAAATATACTGAGGGAAATTCCTGCAGGAGTTAAAATATAAAGAGGGGAAACTAAAAGTGCAAATATAAGTCGAAGTGGAGAATGTAAATATGTACAGTATCAGATCTGAATTGTAGGTAGCGTAGAGTACTGCATATTTATATTGCACATATTTATGTCCATCATGGTATTGCCCTTTATGTCCTACTAATGCACATTCAGTGTAACTGTTATCCTTGTAATACATTTTCTATCTGGAAAAAGAAGCAGTTAGTAGTTTGATATAGTTTTGTCAACAACAAATTCCTTTTCAAATAACTAATTTGCGTGTGAATAATGGATACAATCATAGTTTCTGATTGGAATTGATCAATATCAAGGGAAAACCAAAAATATTTATTTACAACTGCAACAAACTAGACCATATATTTTGTATGCACATTGTTGTGTCAGTTATTTTGTATTACTTTCTTTCCACACACTAAATTACAAATAAACCCTGTGGAATTACACCCAAAGCCATTGTGAGATGTGTGTTAAGTGTAGCTCCTCTATAAATATGTTATGCTATGAAAATAACTCCACAGTCCAAATAGGCATATGTATGGCTGGCAGTTACAGTAAGTGTCAGTCAGAACAACCCTTTCCTGGCCCTGCAGACATTATTTAATACTAAGACTTAGCTTGCAGCCTATACAATAGGAATGTAGTTTACCGGCACAACAACAAATACATTCCTCTGTAACAAGGTCAAATAGAGCAGATATGTGCCTTTCAAAGAGTGACATTTGCCAGCTTTGTCACCTCTGTCGCTTGAACTGCCTCTCCCAAAAATAACCTCAGCTGTCAGACCCCGTCTCTGTCCATTGCCATTTGTAGAAGCGAAAGGGATATCAGCTGCTTGATAAAGCTACCACTTAAAAAACATTCTACATTTCTCACAACGAACTAAAACGTTATTTTAAAAACATTTCAAGGTATTCCCATGCTTTAATTGACGGTTTCTTAATAAACTACGACAAATGAAACACACACGCAGTTAAATGAAGTAGCTAACATTACCTGAAACTGGAAGCTAAAGCTAGGATACCTAACAGTAACTCAAATTAGAAATTAACCCTTACATGTGTGAAAGTATAACGTACAAATAAGAAGGTGAAATAAATGAAAAAACTGCTATAACTTCGGCCAATTCTTCTGTATAATTCTTAATGCATCGTGTTATTTTTGTACACATCATTTTATTATCCTAACATCAATTTTTCACCTTGAGTCTTCAGCCACTCAGGTAAAACGGGCGTTGAATCATGTGGAGTAAAACTTCAGTTTTCCGTCAAGATTTCCATATCAAAGCCAACTCCAGAATCAGTGTTTTTGAAAAGTCCCAATTAAAAAACAATTTCTTCTTTGTGCTCAAATATCCTTGAAATGGTTGTAAATCCAGTATGGTGGGAACATCCCCCCTGTCTGCTGCGGTGGGCGGTTGACTAAACTTATTTTTTCTTTCTTCTCTGGTACCTCATGATGCCAAATAGCTGACGTGCCTACATTGGCGCAGCCTCCTTTCCAAAATAGACTTGTCATTTACTGAGGAGATAGGAGATAGGCTGCTGTTGGTGAAGTCTGGAAGTAGAGCAGGCTGGCCTCTGCTGGGCTGCACACTATCATAACACTGGATATTACTAATAGTTTACACCTGCACAGTGGAGACTTGCAAAACCGGTAGAAAGGAACTAATTGCATTACTAAAGTAGGCTAAATGTAGACTTACTTAAGTACATTTCTGAGATTCACACATTACATCCACTCTTTTATAGGCTCATTAACACACAGACACACCCACACACACACACACACACACACACACAAAGTGGTCTTGAGCCCCTGCCCTTTTTCTTCCTCAAGAGAAAGTGCCCTTTTTCCCCCTTTTTTATTGTGTGTGTGTCAATCCAATTTAAAAGAGCAGAATGAAGCTCTCTGTGTGTGTGTGTGTGTGTGTGTGTGTGTGTGTGTGTGTGTGTGTGTGTGTGTGTGTGTGTGTGTGTGTGTGTGTGTGTGTGTGTGTGTTCACGCACATGGTTGGCAATGCAAAATGGTGGAATGTCCCTCAGGCTCCTCTCCCTCAGGGGCTTCTATCTCAGCGGCCTCTCCCTCAGGTGCCTCTTCCTGGTCTGTTGTAGGCTCATAGTCTGGATCGCTATTGTCTTCCATTTCTGAGACATCTTCCTCTATCTCCTCTTCATCTGGTTCAATCTCCTCTACATCTAGTTCAAAAATGTGTCCAGAGCCCCTTGTACAGAAAATAGCCTAATCGGTGTCAATGAGTCAAATGTGAGCAAGGCACAAATATAACTGCTTGAGAGTCAGTAAGGGAGGCGCATTTAGCACGAGAAAGTGAGAGGTTTGTGTTTCTCGAGGGGCACAGAGCTGCATCTGTGAGAAGGTATGATACATTGTCTCATACAGCGCGAGAAACGGAGAGGTTCCTATAACGTGTGTGTGTGTGTGTGTGTGTGTGTGTGTGTGTGTGTGTGTGTGTGTGTGTGTGTGTGTGTGCGTGTGTGCGTGTGCGTGTGATGAACATAATAAACTCATACCCATTCATTTTCTATGGCGGTCAAATCTGACCGAAAACATCAAGGGTGTTTCATTGTTGAATAAATCACTCAAAATTCAATGCAGGTGGTGATCATCAAGTGTATTATGTTCAGAGGCCTAGTGTGGAGCATAACATAAGGTATTGAGGCAATTGGATGAAAAACACAATATTTATGATTAAAATAAAAGTCATTCGGTCACTTTTGACCCGAAACGCAAGAGAAGGTTTAAGGGGGGAGACTTAAAGTGAATACAGTAAAAGTGATATGCAAATTAGGCGTTAACTAGGCCTAATTAAAATGCGCTAATTTGCACCACCTCACAACTTCCCCATAGTTATTTACATCAAGTCAGTATTTTCCCCTGAAATGTTATGTTTAAATGCAGATTAGCTATGTATCTATAGATGAATTCAGACATGGTAGTAAAACGAACACCATTTATATGTGTTTCTTGGAAGTTTTATTTCCATTAGAGTGAAAGAAAACATGGAAGCAAAATAGACCAAAAATAACAAGTACATGAAAAAACGATCTTTTTGCCTGTTGTCTTTAAACAGTAACTTCATAATTTTGATTGTTGGCTGCTCATTTAAAAACTATTAATTGTACTAGTTTGTTGTCTGCTCTTGTGCATTGTGAATACTAAAGAAGACCATTGTCTCTGTGTTAGCTGATTATTTTGTATAATTATGTTGAGTATTAAACAATTGTGTGAGTGTAAGGGGAATTACAATTAATTGGTCAGTAAGTCAGAGATGTGTGCTGGACTTTCTTCAAATTACTACAACGTAAGATTTTACCAACAACAAAATATGATACTGTGCTTCCGGGGAGGAAGGTTACTCAGTAAATGTAATTTCAAGTAGGCCTACTGTAGGCTACTTAAAAACCAATGTAAGGTGCTTGTGCTTGTATTAAATCCATTTATTTCACATAACTTCAGTAAAGGCTAACTTGGCAGATTAATATTACCAACATAAAATAGAATCAGATTATAACATATTAATTTGAACATGCTAAAATGACTACTACTATTAATAATAATAATAATAATAAACAATTGTAATAGAAAAAAAATCAATAATTATTGTATAAACATTATATATAATTAATAATACATTATATAAGAAATGCAAATGCTCTCGTGCTTTATTGTAAGTGCAAATGTGTGACCTGCACATCATCCTCTTGCCACCTCTGTATCTGATTTTCTGAGATTGGATCATCTTACCACAGAGTGTGGTACATGCTGAGCTTGAGGATAAGCTAAATTAAATCTAAATGTAATTAAAAGTTGCTGAATGTGAACTTCAGCATTGGAGTTCTCGAGCAAAACAGAGGTGACTCTTGGAGTTGCCTATATACTACTTTTATAGTTTCCCTTGTTTTCAAATGTTCAGCTATATTATGATAACTATTCTCATTCACTAAACAAATAGAAATATAATTGGTATCAGTTTGCTAGCATGACTGGATATGTAACAAACTAAAACATCCTAAAATGTCAGTGTCTTCTTTTAAGATTAATTTGTTGTCGTGTTCTCTTCTTTCACTATGGCCATACAAGCTTTCAGCAGTAGTAGATTATCTGTTGTAAATTCTTAAGTTTCTAAGTGAAGCTTGGCATTACTGCAACACTTTGTTCAAATGTAAAGTGACTAAACTTGCCCTGTGTAACACATTGTACTCCGCCGCCACAAACATCATCTCTGTGATGACAGCTGCTTCATCCAGCTGGTCAGCTCCATAAATAAGGTATGACCTCATATTTAACAAAAGCGTTACATGTATCTGCCATGACCACCATTCAGTATTATATAGCAATTATTACATGACATTTAATTATATCATACTTTATCATATATTTATAGACAGGGTTCTATTTAATGTTTATAGTGTGTAGAAACAAGCGGTATAGCCAGCCTTACCCCTTTCTTCCCTATTCTCTGGCCTCTACGGTATTTTCTTGGTCTTCCCGTGTGGGCTTTCCCCCAGTGCCAGTGACTGACAGCAGCAGGTCGCCTGGACCTGATTTAAACTCGCCGAAACTCTACCAGACAGTAATCCACTGTTGCTGCTTGCCTGTGGTTCATTCTGTTCTGGCTTCTGTGTGTGGTTTCCATGCTCCTGAAAGTCTACTGTTAAAAAAAAAAAAAATCTATATATTATATTCTATATATCTGCGTCTGTCTCACATTCATTCAAACATTAGAAGATCACAAAAGTGTAATATACAGTATATGGAAAATATGTTGAAGTTAATTAAAATGTCAACTTACCCCAAGTTGTTCTTCTTCTCTGTTTTTGCTCTTGCTTTGACTCTTGATCAGCTATTGATGCTCAATCACACAAAGAAAAATGGTACCCCCTTGATTTGTGAAGAAAACTCACGCATGGCCACCACAGTGAATTCACAATTTTATGTAGACCATTTTGAACAGTAAGGTTTTAAGGACAAATGCATGTGCTTGAGAAGTAGTTTTCGAATACGACTAGGTAAATGTAACTGAAAAAAATCACATGTTGATATAGTTTGTGTGTTAAAGCTGAAGTAACTTAACAAAAAATATCTTTGTTGCTTAAACTGTCAGAAAATAATATGTGAACAAAATCTGGTTGTTTGCCACCAAAGGAAAAAAAACAATCAGAGCTGAAAAGTTTAAGAAGAATTCAAGGTATACATAAAGTAATGTATATACATTTGTTCATTTTGAGGTGAACTTTTCCTCAAATAGCATCAAACAATGTTTTTTCTTTTAATCACTCTTGGACAGTATTCAGTCTCTGATGGCACTTGGATTACAATACAGCAGAGGGCAGCATACATACACATACTGTATATAACTTGGCTTTGCTGTTCAGCAACTAAAGAGTTACATAAAATCCCACATAAAAAATGTGTTTGTGATGAGACAATGTTCACAGAATGCTTCCAGCGTTAGGTGCCACTATTTGACCTACATGGCCTTCCGCTTGACCTCTTAGCCATATCGAGAAAAAAGGTCACAGTGTATCATGTTCACAGCCAAAACACATCCTCAAAACAACATTTACATGGCAAGCAACAAGTGGGTCAAATGTCGCAGCAAGGGCAGAGTGAAGCCAAGAATGAATAGCAGATGGCTTTCATGTCCCTAAAATGGTCAATGGGGACATTGGAAAAAAATGATTCAAACCAACTGGATGCAAGAAAAAGGAATAGATACAGAGACAAAATAGTGCATCTCAAATAGAGGTGTGTGGTGTTTATTTACAATGTTTATTTACAGTATTGACAGAGTACCAGTAATACATCAGGGGTACAGGGGGCAATGAGCTTTCACTGCAGAACAAATCAACTTCAAACATAAATCATTCTAACCCACAAAACATGTAACAAATTTACAAAGATTTTTAAAAATCACACTCAACGTGGATTGGACTAAATAATTTCAATCAGGCCAAGAGTGAGAGTAGCAGATTTGCGGTAATGAGACACAGAAGGACGGAGGAAGGGGAAGAAAGCAAAGGAGACACAAAAACATGTAAATACGTTTTCCTTTAATAGTTTTGAGCCCGTAATATAATATGCATCTTGAGTAAAAGCAGAGTGGAGCAAGAGATCAAAAGATGAAAACAAAACCTGCTGATGACTTATAAGACAGAGAAATCAGACACATGTACAATATGAAATATGTTAATCTATCTCTGCTTGAGATGTTCGTCATTAGGTACATTTTTGTTTTTCAGTGTTTGAATCTTTTTGTCTGTATTTTTATTTTGTCCACCTTTAAAGCTCTTTGCATTGCTTTCTACCACAGTGTGATACCACCTCTAAGAGTCAACCAAATTCAAATCAAATCTTTCACAAAGCTTTAAGTATCCTTCAGTTTTTTTGGGTCACTTTGCGGAGTTGGATTTCTATATCTACCGCTGCACAGTCTCACATATTATAAGGACATCTAAGATTTATTAGGCTCTACTTATTCATTTAGACAGACTAATATATTGGTGTCAGAAATGTCCAAGACGTAAAGAGAAAAGCTCCCACATTGACATGATCATTTAAATATACTTTTTATTTCAAATAAACATGGCATAATCCACCACACATGAAATTATGAAATACCAAAAATTAGATTCATTTGCCTCTCTACTCACGCGGGGGGGGGAAACAGCACATGTATTGGAAAGCTGTGCCGAAGACAAGTTCTTTTGGCATGTTTTATTTTTCAGCTTTTGTATCTTAATTTACAGGAAAAAAAAAAACCTAAGTAACACAACAACAACAAAAAACCTTAACCAAGTCTTAAAACATATTCAAACTTTCAGGATGAAAACTTAGCACCTTGTTCCAGTCACTGTGGTTGTTTGACTGGTGTTTTAGTGGATAACCCAGGGTAAGATGAGGAGGTGGGCCGTGGTGACAACAGTTACACTTCCTGCTTCTTTAGGATATTGAGGACAGTGCAAGTTCAGACACCATGATAAGAAGAAGTGTGCTGTCAGATATAACAGACTGACATAAGATCTCAAGATCAGTTTACAACTCATCTCACAAGCCACATCCACGACATCACAACATACTTGATGCTATATACACAATGACTTGCCAAAAAGAGCCAACAAAACAGTATGTGCGGCTAAATCTGCGAAAGTAAATCCAATAGGTTGCATGTAATGGCTTCTATGAAGAGCAAATACTAATCCTTAATACTAAGGCACTGCTTAAAACAAAATGACACACATAACAGGGTGGTGTAAATGTTGAGACCGTCAAACGGAATCTGTGCACGAAGCCGAGCTCCAGTGTCTCTACAACATCAACGCACTGCACGATGGAAAATGACCCATGTGAGTATATTTAACAACGTGACAGAGACACACATCATCCCCTACAGAGCGGACGTCTACTGACCAGAGGTAAGAACGACCTCATGTGATAAGCCACAGTGTTTCCAGGTGGTTTTGCTGTGGACTGCGACAACACAACAAGCAGTGATGCGTTGTTTATGTACAAACAACGAGAAGAGATCGTTCCGGATGGAGACTGACTCAGCGTCCCCTTTTGAGACCTGTCCTTTCCAAACGGTAACTGATACAAGTACTGTATATATATACACGCACACATTTAAAAACAAATGTTTATTTTCTGTCAGTGCAAAATTCATGTTAGCATAATTACGAAGGTGTCCAAAACGCATTCCTTCCACAGACACGCTCACAGAGAAAGTGTTATAGTTTCTAAATACGAGAGAGGGCAAAGACACATTGACCCCTCTCTTGCAGTTGTGCAGGATGACATCTATGTTACTCTGAACTATAAAACAAAATGCAATTAAAAACGGGTAAAAATATCTTTTCGGGCACTGCATCAACAGGCAGATTTAGTCCCAGTTTATTTTAGGTTTAAATCACATTCAAAATCATGCGGCTGGCCATGTTATATTTGCATTAATACAAACTTTTTTGTGGAATTTCGACATCAAATGATTTTTTTTAACTACTTTTTTGGTGGGAACATGCCATTTATTTGATTAAAAAGGTTAAGTGAAAGAAATTGATTCCACAGAAAAAAATCTAAATAATCCTTTTAGAAATAAATAATACACAAACATGAATTAAATATCCGGGAGGGTAACAGGTCATAAATAAAGCTAAATCTAACAGACGATGGCAGACTGTGGAAAGTTCTTTTCCTCCTCATGCTCTTATTTTGAAAGAATAAAAACTAACACTGAGAGAGCTGTTGTCCTAAAATCTTCAGACCTAAAGCTGCAGAAGCAACAGCGCATAATCTAAAAATCAGCCCTTTTGATGAAGTTCAATTTTTTTGTGACGCAAATAAAAATGTGCACAACACAGATTGGTTAAAGCAATACCACCCTGTTTTGTTCAATTTCTGGTGCCATCCATTTCAATGACTTCTGCTGGGCCAGATATAAGAAGAGAAAATGATTCCATGTATGCCCCACCATCACAATCAAAATGCAGTTATTAGATGCACACTGCAAAGCACCCAATATGTACTGTATATATATTTACACAAGAATCATTTCACTGCAGAGGTATAATCTTTTCTTCACCACCACTGAGGTAATACTGAAAACTTTATTTTTTAACATGGGTGGTAAGGCTTAAAGCTGGCTTTGTGCCCAGCTCAAATAGACATCTCATATCTGCATTAGGATTTTGATGCCAGGTGTCTTTTAGACCTGTGACTGTTTTTAATGTGCAGCGTCCAGAAACAGCAGCTGTGGAAATATTAATACTGTGTATAATCTGTATTACGGACCGTTAAACACAGCCAGCAGCACCAAAGTGTGTTTGTCAGAAGCACATGTGTTTATCTTTATCAAATCAATACTTGGTATCTTTGAGGATTAGCTCGGGTAGTGAAGATGTGGTCTTTTTAAAAAGGATAAGTCAGCAACAATGTGTATTTACAAATCACCAGGGTCAAACAGCACAACAGGAAATATTGAATTCTCTTACAGGTGATCGATATTGTTCAGGCAGCTATGATACAGTTTGCAGTCTAGCTAACACAGAAGATCACTCCGAGAGAATTCAAATAGACTGGCGCTGTTAATCTTTGTGATGCACAAATACTTTGAGGCTCGTCAGAAGTTTGCGATGAGCATTTTGCGCTTCTTTTTTTTTTCACACAGTGATCCTTTGAACACATCATATCGTCTCTCTGTCATTTTACATAGTTTGTCTGTACAAGTTTACAACAAGAATCGAGATGGATCGGACCGGACGGAAGACATATGGTTTCCCTGATGCCATAGTCTGCCTGATGTGACAGGATGAGGCGTGGAGGTGCAGAGACAGTGGTTATTCAATGATCTCCTCTCATAACAAACGCTGATTGATGTTTTAAAGGTCCATGCTAAACTCTCCATGAAGATCATCTAAGGCCACAATGTTCATAGAAGAAAGTAAAACTGTAAACACTATAAAAACAATAAAGAGGAGAAATGATCACGGCAATGTATCCCTTCTAGGATAAAAGGCCATTGTAAAGGTTTCGACTAACACACAGGGTAAAGAACCACAAAGCATAGATCGTAGACTTGAGTCATATTACAGAGTTTAAAGAGAACGTATACCTTGTGACCTAAGGCACTCAACAACTACTCCCAGTGCCCTGTTTTGGAGTAGATCCACTGTTTATCTCCTGATCATCTTCGTTCTCCTCTTCCTCCTCCTGCCAGCCTCCAAGGTGGACAGCGGTGGGCATCGAGAGGCTGGAACCGAGGCCGCTTTGTGACTGGAAACCTGAAAAAAGCATTGATAAAAAAGTCAGAGTCCTTCTTAAGCATAGTCCAATTAGACCAGGCTAATTACACAATTAGACCTGAGTACACAATTACACAATTAGACCTGAGTACACAGCTTATGCCTGTGGGTCAACTACAAATATAATATATTATGCATCATTTATGCCAATTTTCTACAAATTGCATTCATCCTACATAAACTTTGCTTTTTTTCAAATGTAATTTCTGAACCAACTAACTTGCAGAGTATCATGTTTGTACTCATGCCAAGATGAGTACATGTTTGTTTCTGTACTACTGCATTACAATGAAGTGTGTTTTACCAATATGAAAGCAAAGATAATTGCTTCTGAAAGTCTAGTGTAATTGATTCTAAAGTCTTGTATGCCTCTGTAGTTGATGCTCTGTTTGGAGTGTGCAGATTCAGGTCACGACCTGGATCTGAGCGTTAAAAGCAATCTCTTTTCCATTACATATTAAAGGTCCCATGTCATGCTTTTCTGGTTATTACCCGCCCCCTTGTGTGTTATGAAGGTTTTTATGCATGTAAACGGTCTGCCGAGTCAAAAACCCTGAAAGTACACCCTGTAGCGAGTAAAACTCTAACACATTCTATGCTGCCCCAAAACGCCTCGTTGGAGATTTCTCATTTACTTCCTGGGTACTCTGACATGGGGATACCCAGTAGCCGCGCCTGTGTCGAAACAAAGCTTCCCAAAACCTTTCAGCGATTCATGCCGGATATGTACAGCGTAGGGCACTGAAGGACGATGCTGTTCCTACTTTGTTTGGACCAGCGGGAGATTCGGGTACACAACCTGTAAGTATTCATTGTTGTTTGTGTATTTATCAGTGATGCAAACACAGGTATGGTGAAAAAAGAGAGAACTATTGGAAGCAGAAAAAAAACAGCGTAATATACCATCTGTCAAAGGCCTGTGCTATAATCCTTCAATTAACTGGCTGTTCTTTATAATTTACTCAGATCAATTTTTGAAGAGAGAAGTTGTCCCCCCCCCAAAGAGAAAACTCTTCGGTTCTCCACGAATTACACAAGTCACCCAAATCAGCGTAAAAAAAGCGGGAGGCGCCGAAAAGCCCACCTTTAACTGTAAT
>NW_011369212.1:365922-370791 GCF_000735185.1 Notothenia coriiceps | reverse complement strand
GTAAAATAATGATTTTGGACAACGTTTTACTCACTAGTCTAAACTGGTGAAATACTACAGTATTGCTAAAAAACCGAACACATGGTAATTGGTTAGTGGGTTGGTCCAATGTGGACGGGTGGAATAGTGACACTTGAGAGGAGGATCTCGTGGTAGCATACCAAAAAATTGATTTATAGAGAGTCGGCCCGCACACACTCCCCCCAGGAAGTAAAAGTAGATTGTCATTGTACTGACATAACAAAAAAAACTTTGTAACACAGACTTTGTCTCCGACAAATACCTACGACGTTACTAGAAAACCAAAAAGCTGTTTTGGAGTCTCTGTACAACAACATATATAGACTCTAGATATTATTTCAGTACTATTTGAATCATATTATCCCTGGAAATTGATCTACTAGCGTATTTCATAAAGATGTTACAGTCGATCGAAAAGATAAAGTTACATTAGAACAAGATGTAAATAACCGAGCACACAGAAAAAAGGCGGACTATTAGACGACCGGTCACAGGACCGAGTGTGGACAAGATTGGACCGGCTAAAAAGAGAGAGAATCTTTTTTCCTGAAACTTTCAGAATCTCTTTACGCAGAGGGGACACATGTTGATGTATTAAAGACATGAAAACGTGGATTTTGCATAATAGGTGACCTTTAAAAGTAGAGAATTCTACTCTTGAATTATTTAAACATTCTGAGGCAATTCATATTTATTGTAACATCAAGGTTCCTACCGCAGCGCCGGAGCCGTTGGACTGCAGCGAGGTGCAGAGCGGGGCCTCAGAGAGCAGCAGCTGGGTGGAGGGGCCGCCCTGAGCGTCGTGGTGCACCTTCTCCTTCAGATGGCTGATGAACACCGAGCTCTCCTGAGGCGGCTGCCAGCGGGGGGTCTTGATGGTGAAATGCATGAGAGACAACTCTGTCTTTCCGTTTTCAGCTTGTTGGTATATGGACGCCTCCGTCTGGCCATGGGACATCCACTGCAAAAACATACAGAAATATAAATTCATTTACCAACATTAAGAGCAGGACCTGTGAATTCATGCTTGTTATTTCTTGTCGTTGACAGTTTTGGTTTACCTGTAAAGATTATTTGTTTTTGTTTGTTTTGCACAAAGGAGTGATTTGTTTAAAAAAAAGAATCAAATATCACGGATGCTGATGAGGATGACCTGAACTTTTATTTTCATGAACAATGTATGCTAGTGGATAGGACCAGAAATGTTTTAAAGCTTCTTCTAGCCCCTTTTGAACATGAAGGAAACTATTTGAGAATGTATTTTTTATTTGTACACCTTTTTTATTTTTGCTTCTCTTTTGTTAATATTATTATTGTTTCTTTTGTTTTTAACATGTTCAATAAATTGACTAATAAAAAATATATATATACATTCCCAGTTTGAGAAAAGCTAAAGTAACAAATCTTACTGTTGGGTTTCCATGGCGCCTGATGTCCATCTGCGCGAAGGAGCAGATGTCTCCGACTCCAACGACATCCACAGTGAAGTTCCTGAAGAAGTCGATGATCTCTAGAGATTTGTTCCTCAGGTGGAAGATGAGAATGAAGGGTGTGACAATGGGACTGAGCAACTCCTCCAAGATGAACACCTGATTGAATCACAGAAATAAGGAGTCACATTTTAAATACGTTCAACCCCTTTACATAATCAGATGAATGTCAAAACTTCCCAGAAACCCATCAATAAATCCTGTGAAGGCTAACAGACTGTATCTAGTCTGACAAAGTCTCATTATTGACCAGGTGCTTCGTATCTAAAAATGTCATCAATCCAAACGAAAATCCTCCATCATCCATAACTCTGATTTAAAATGTAACAAATGTGTTCCTATCCACTCGGTCCCTCCGTTCCTCACCGCTTTGTACTGGAACAGCTGCGCCACCTCGTCGCGGGTCTCGCTCTTGTTAGCATGTCCCCTCCAGTGGTCTGGCATGTAGTGAATGTGTGCCAGCATGCACTGCAGCAGCTGCTCTGGACACCACACCATATGCTCATCTGGGATGAAGGACCTGGAGGAGGATATGGACAAAACATGTTCACTATCATCTCTAAAATGAAATCGTTTTGTAATGTTTAAATTGTTTTGTGGCAGAACAATCTGTTAGTGATTAGGAGGAATGGATGCACTTAAAGCGTTCCCATAAACACGAGTGAGTGAGGGATGATGAAGCGTACAGTTTACTTTTCACTATAACTTCACTCAATAACTGGAAAGAAACTTCAGAACGCCAATGGAGTACATCGAAAAGGAAGTGATAACTCAAAACTGTATAAACAAAAGTATAATTAATCATAGTATATAGATATGTTTAGATTATAATATAAACAGTAGGGCTAGATAATGAGGTTAAAATACCTAATTGCAATATTTTTGAATGAGTATGACATTACGATATCATTCACAATATTTGAGCGATGTTCACTTATCATGACTTCCCTTTTCATTATGTTAAATATATTAAATGATCCTGGTATCACGATTTTTTTTTTTGCAAGGATCTGCAACAAGCATATTTTTTCTTAAGTCTTGTAAGAATCTGATTTGGACAGGCCAGGACTCAGCAGCAAAACAATACTTTATTTAAAAGCTACTTCAACACAGATTTCCCCAAACGTTGCTTCTACAACTATTTCGCTGTTGCATTAGTCATTATTGTAATTTTTTATTACAATTAAAATAAGGTCTTCAACCTTAACAAAAAGCAAGATTTAACACCGAGTTGGCACCAGGTAAATCCAACCTGCCTCTGAAAGCTCACCTGGCGATGGTGATGACCACTCCGAGCACTGTGATGGCGGTGAGGATGTGCTGCACTGTCAGGACATCTTCATCATAGACTGTCAGTGCAATGAGCACAGCTAAAATTGAGCCTGAGAAGAAGGCAAAGTTCTTAGCGAGCACCGTGAGCACCGGTGACGTAAAGGAGTTCATGTATTTGGACGTGGGCTTGTAGCCGCGGCCTAAACGTCCGTGCAGCTCGTGGTCCAGCTCGTTGAAGTGACGCATGTATAAATGGCCGTACAGGGACCAGCGGCGCGCACCCAGGCTCCCCGGCTCTCTGCGGATCACTTCGGTGTAGCTGAAGAAAGCGTAGAGCACCTGCCACACCAGGATGAAGGGGCACAGCAGCAGGTTGGCCAGACCCATGAGCAGGATGACTCTGCTGAGCTGCTGCGCCAGCTCCAGCCGGTTCCCGTTGCGCTTGTACTTGGGGTGCAGGTTCCACTTGTTCTGAAACAGAGAGCCAGGGCCCCAGAAGAGGATGAGCTCAAAGTTGTACTTGAGTCCCTGGGTGAGGAACACCACGTTGCCCAGCAGGGGGAGCTGCAGCTGCACTGGCAGTAGAGACTTGTTTATCATGGCCACCATGTAGTTCTTGAACCTCAGGATGCGGTGATAGATGTCCAGTTCTGTCAGCTCCTTCTTGTGTATGCACATCTGCTGTTCTCTCTGCAGGCTGATGAGACGGTCCTGCACTTCCTGCCATGTGAAGTTGCATAGTTCATCCTGAGAGAGGAGGGAGGAGAGAGTAAGCTGACTAGTACTACAGAGACAATGGTTTCATGGCTTTATTATTGTCAACATGAATCCATTTGATAAGGTCTCTAGGTGTAGCACTTACCATTCTGATCTTCAGGGCTTTGATGTAGAACTGCCTGATCTCCCAGTAGCTCATAACATTGCAAAACACTTTAACAAGTCGATAGAGCCAGAAGATGGCTGCCATGATGAGAAGGAATATAAGCCAACTGTTCTCTTGAATCCTGGATAACAAAAAGAAAGATACTTTCAGACATGGCTGGCTTTATTTATCTGTTAAAACAATGGAATTGTGTCATTCAAAAAGAGGTTAAACTTTAGTTATAGCTGTATTTTTAAATGTCAGGACATTTGAAGAAAGAGCCATAATGCTTGCACAATATTGGGAAGGGCATGGAAAGATAGCAGGTGGAACAACGTCTAAAAATATCAGGAGAAAGTTACGGCTGGGGCTAATTTGAAAACTGGGATTCAGAAAAAACATTTACTGAGAACTCAGGGAAAAACATATCAGGTCCTCTCCTCATATGACAATGTAAATTGATCCTTTACGCAATATTTAACTTATAGTATGATGAACAGATACAAAAATGTATTAGACCTGCTGCTTTAATGTAGGGTATATTACATATGTATTAAACTACAGGTTGTGGAAAGGCAGCCTGTGTCTAAAACAAATAAGTCTACAAGCATTCAAGAAGAAATGTATAATAGGTCACATTCAGATATAATAAACAAATATGAGAGTTTTCGCGACCAGCATCTTGCTTTTAAAAAGGTAATTAGAGAACTTAAGAAGGATATGAGGAGGACAGATTCCTCACTGTAGAACACGCTGTTCCCATAACAGATCACCAGGGTGTTGTACGTCACTGACTTCGTTACAAATGAGTATACAGCCACAGTCAGAATCAGGAACAAATTAATGAGGGGCCTATTAGACAAGCTTGAAAAAAAACACACAGATGGAAGGCTAAATCTTGGAAAAAATATGACAACATGGAATTTGGGTTGGAGTTGGGGGGGGGGGCTAGTGAGGTGTTATATGGTAGTCAGCTTGTTGGTCCCGGCGAGTTGTCAATATCTCTGCTGGACAGTTTTGCCTCGCCAGAGCTATCAATTACACTGTCCTGTTCCCTAAAGTCTAAACACAGAACACAAATACCTTCCTCCAAGTACAGTGGGGCAAAAAAGTATTTAGTCAGCCACCAATTGTGCAAGTTCTCCCACTTAAAAAGATGAGAGAGGCCTGTAATTTTCATCCTAGGTATACCTCAACTATGAGACAAGACTGCCAAGGCACACA